>NC_138128.1:39203445-39287388 GCF_964188305.1 Podarcis bocagei | reverse complement strand
CAATCACACAAGTTTACTGCTCATCATGGGCCTGATGTTAATAATAGCAACAGTTAGAATTTATTTAATGTTTTCTCAAGAGCTAAAGGCACTTCATATACATAACAACACTGATAATTACAACAGGACTAAAATTGAGTGAATCACTTCTTAGAAAAATGTAGCAAAACACAAATATATGCCCTGTGGTATCTCTCATTTAATTTGATTGATATAAGTTCAAGAAGTCCTGCTAAGGTCTGTTACCCACTGCAGTGTTGCCATGTAGTTTGCACACAGATTATGAAAACCATATGGAAATGCTATCACTCTCTGTTGTTTACCTGTATGTAGCACAGTGGTCATTTAAGCCTTCAGTATTAAGGGTGGGTGGAGGGAATTCAATTCAGTACACATTTAAAAGCAAGCCTACATAAACTGCACTTTCTGAAACAATATGTGAACTGAAACACAAAGCATCCTTTGAAATTTGCACCCCTCTTCATTTTGCAGTGCAGTTCACCAGGCAAATAATGTGTGCAAAATATACATACTAGGATAAACTGTGCGTCAAATGCATATAATAATGAAAATAAAATACAAAAATGAATTGTATTAGTGAAACCGAAACAGAGGATCCAAAATTGTTCCCTGCCCACCTAGATCCCAATGTGACATGCCACACAAAAGACTTCCATAAAGGTTTTTTGACGGCAGGCTAAATCGGACATGTGACGGAGCACCCTGGTTATAGCTTAGCCATGTTCATTGGTACCTCTGGATGTGAACGGGATCCATTCCAGAGCCCTGTTCACATCCTGAAGCAAACGCAACCTGCGTCCCTGCATCTGCATGTGCGCGGGTCATGATTCGCTGCTTCTGCACATGTGCGTGGCATCATTTTGAGCGTCTGCGCATGCACGAGTGGCGAAACCTGGAAGTAACTGCTGGGTCGCCCCGGAGCGCAACCCGAAAATATTCATCCCGAAGGATATTTAACCCAAGGTATGACTGTACACATTCGATCTCATCTGATCAACATGAGAGTCACCACAGACGGATACTAAGCCTAGGGTGTGCCTGCGTTTCCTGCCCCACAATGAAAATTTAAATCCAGAATTCTGAAAATGTCTTGTGGTGTGCAAAACCCCTCCCAGATATTCCAAACATCTGAAAGAAATCAACTCCATGGCCTTTCCACTACTCTGATCCTGAAATATATAAGCATGACATGAATGGTCATAGCTTGATTAAGGCTTATTTGGAGTTTGGAGAGGGGATCTCCCCCATCTGGTACATAAACATGGAACGTCAGCGAGTGCGGGAGGGATGGTTTACAATATCCTCCTCCCCCAGCACTGATAATTTTGCAGAAGCCAATAGCCATTACTCCGGTGCCCTGGAAAGCTACTAAGCACCCCTCCTTCTCCTCCTCACAGTTCCCTGCATGCCCACCAATGCCTGTAATTACCTTTTTGCTTCTATCCCTCATTTACAATCACTGCAATTATATTTTCGTAAAACACGACAATCTACTTATTTATTTATTTGTAGAGAGGGAGGGAGGGAGATAGAAGAGCCAACGCGGCATCAAGAGTAAACAGCTTCTCTCCAGACAGCGGGGTGTCAAAGCCTTGCAGCGCCACAAAAGAAAAAAGGGATGCCTAGCTGCTAGTAAACAGGAGGGGTGGCCCAACACAACAAAACACAAAAGCCGCCTTAATTACTATTCCTGCTCGGCCTGCTAATTGGCTGAGGTAAACCAGCCTCCCTGCACAGCCTCTATGATCCGTCTAATCATTGTTGTGGATTCATAACAAGCTGGGCAGCCATCACCGCAGCCAGGGGAGGGGGGGTTTCCTTCCTTGCCCCACTTTTCTCTCTAATCTTTAATCGTCGCAGCTGCAAAGGTCAAGCATATTCTTCATTAACTCCAGCCTGCACAGCTCAAGGCATCTTACAGTCATTTGGCATTTGGGAGGGGGCAGAGAGGAGAGCTAATAAAATGGGAATATAGTTGAGTCATGATTACCATCAAGGGGATGTTGCAACAGTTGGAGGGGGGCAGGGTGGTATCTTATCTCTGCCTCCTTTTCGGCCATATTGCTTGTTGCAGACAAGGCAGACTTGGTCTTGCAACATGGGTAGAGCTCAAAACTGGTTCCTTGTCAGCCAGTTTCCTTTAAGCCCGTAATCCTGTACCTGCTCACTTGTGAGTAATCCCCATTGAATTGAATGTAACTTCCTTTTGATAAGACGTGTAGGATTTCATAGTACATAAATGTAAACGGGTGTGATTTACACAGGAAGCTATTTTATCCTGATTCATTACCCTGATGCTAAGGATCCCATTGGTCCATCTAGCACAGGACTGAAATCTATGGATTCCCAGAGGGGTTTTACAACAAACACCATAACCTTTTCTCCATAAGCTCTATTATAGGTGGAAATATGGGAAGGATGTTGCTTCCTCACATTCTACCATCACACTTTTCACTCAGATATTATAACTGCATCCCTGCTCCCCGAGACAAGGGGCAAGATGATGCTCTTCCTATTCCATGCTCAAAAGCCAACCAGGCTGGCACCTGGCAGATGAATCTTACTTTGACATTGGCAATGAGACAGTGTCTTCCACAGTACCTGAGGGGAGCAAGCTAACATTGGGAGTGCAGGGCTAGCTGCATGGCATGCACAGTTCTGTTCATTCACTATCAGCTGCCTGATGCAGCTGCCTCAGTCTGCCTATTGGTAGGACTGGCCCTGAACTCAGCACTCTCCCTAACCTGCCTTTTTCTTCCCACTTCCTCAAGATGAACTGTTATCAATATAGCACTGCATTAGCCATGCTATAAATTGATGTACAGTGGTACCTCAGGTTACAGACGCTTCAGGTTAAAGACACTTCAGGATACAGACTCCACTAACCCAGAAATAGTACCTTGGGTTAAGAACTTTGCTTCAGGATGAGAACAGAAGTCGTGCGGTGGCAGTGCAGCAGCAGCAGGAGGCCCCATTAGCTAAAGTGGTATCTCAGGTTAAGAACAGTTTCAGGTTAAGAACGGACCTCCAGAACGAATTAAGTTCTTAACCCGAGGTACCACTGTACTGTAAAAGGTAGGATGTTTTCTGTTCTTATACAGCATTCATGACCAAACAAGAATAATTTGTTGGATGAAACAGGTCCTTGCAGTTGGATCTACTGCAGTAGGGATGCAACAACAAGCACTTGCACCGACAACTATACCCAGCACAGCTGCCCCACCCCCAAATATTTGATGAATCCCAGAATTCAGCAGTAAGGCCCCCTCCATTTCCAGATCCCCTAATAAGTGATCTGGGCCATGTTGGAGAACCTAGGCACAATATCTGTGGTGGATCTGGGTGTTTTTTTAAACCCCCTTCAAAGAAAAACATTCATGATCTCTTAATGTAACTCATTCAACTCCCAACAGTTCCAGCCAGCTTGGTCAATGATCTGAGATGATGGAAACTGTAGTTAAGCAACATCTGGAGGACCACAAGTTCCCTACTCCTGATCTAGAACTAGAATGCATTTTTTTGTGCTTGGATATTTGTTTGAGTTCTCACTTCATCATTGGATCTGTGTGCTGACAACTTACACATTTGTCAAAATAAAGTATCAGAGGACTCCAGTGACTCAGCTATACAGCTGCAAATAAAACATTTTAAGTATGTTTTACGTGCAATATACAATGCGACACTAGATGGTGATGGCAAACCTTATGGGAAATTCAACGTATTTTTAAAAATGCTTTTGAAAAGGCATTTTCAGAACATTTTTTATATGTCTGTAGATTCCACCCAGCTTTGATAAGCATACTAGAATTTGTGAAGTAATATTCATACTGGACAGAACCATTAAATTTAACCCCTAAGCCACTACTATTGACATCTGGATCAAGAAGACCACAGGCACTGGGCATTCCCAGTTCAGTTACTGTGGTTTTGGAAGATATAGACAACAAATGGACACACCTTCACAGAATGGACTCTTCTTTAGATAGTTCCATTATCCTTCAGTTACAAATGCTGATATATAGTCACCAGTACTTACTCAGGCTGGGTACATATCAAACTGCTATCTAGGTCTCCTGACAGCAGCTCAGCAGTCAGGGATACCCATTGCATCTATTCTGATCAACTCATATGTAACAAGCAAAATCTCACCACAATATAGGTCAGATCATTAAACACCAGCTCTTAGAATTATTTATGAGATGTTATAACTATGCAAATTATGGCTCTTGAAGTGCTTTCGTAAGTATTTATGAGTAACCAAGGGCTAGTAGATCATTGTGAGATGCCAGCAGAGGTTGTACATTTGATTTTCATTTTCATTTTTAGAGGTCTCCTCTTTTTTATATTCTGGCTTTTCATCTTTGGGTGGGCTTAAATTCTTTTTTCTTTCTGTCTGCAGGTTAAATGCCAGACTTCATCGAGTTGCTGCAAAAGTGAACTGTGGACTCAATCAGAAGAGCTGCCTAAGAAGATACAGAGGAAGATTCAAAGCCAGTTTGATGATAAAATCTTGATCTTCCCAGCATGTTCTTTTGTGGCAACTTCTGCCCACATTGTTAATGTGCATTACATGATTGTTTGACATCCAGTAAATATCCAGCCCCCCTGCACAACACACACTAAGGGGCAGCTCCAGACATTTCACTGCCTGTGAAAGAATCACTGAAAAGAACCATGAGGCCGTCTATTCCAACATCCAGTCACCCACTGGTCCCCAGATGTTAACTTACACACACCACAGGGCTCCACATGCAGATAACAGACGTGTCACATTACAGCTGCAGCCCTATTGGTTAAGATACTGACCATCCTAGCTGGCCACCTATTTTCTTAAGCGGATTTCAAATTAATGGCTTGATGTAGTTAGCTGATGTGTTTTCAGTGGGAGCTAATGGCTAGGGAATAGTTGGGGATCATTCTAGAAGGTAAAAGAAGCTATGATGAGGTAGATCTTGTGTGTGTGCATGTGCGTGCACGTGCATGTATGTGTATAAAGAAAAAGGTGAAGTGTTGGTTGTTGTGTTTTTTTTAAAAAAAGACAGAGTAAGCTGAATGTGGAAAGGATCTTGGGGCTCCTTTCTCTAGAAGTCTGCTGTGGAACAGCAGATTGATTGTCTGCTAGGAGTATGTATTCAGTTCACTTCCACTAGGGATTGACATATCTGCCAATTTCAGTTTCCCTCAGTTTCTCATTTTTCCAGTCTTATGTTCAGTTCTCCACATTTCCACACCAGTTTGTGATTTCTTTATTTCTTTAAAGAGCATTTTAGTGTGAATTCCTCCTAATATGCACATTCTGTGTGCAGTTTTCCCTGTAAATATACACATTTTTACAGAGCCGTCTTCCCCGATCCATCTCTTTTTATATTATTTTCACAATATTTCTATTTTATGCACAATTTAGCTTAGTGTGTGCATTTTTGTGCATGTTCTGCTTGCTGGGGAGCTACAAAACCTGGAGAAGGGTGAATTTCACAGGATGGCTGTGTTTCGAATGGCATGTTGCAGGCATGGGGAACCTCATGCAGAGGTCCCAAGTTGACCCACAAGCTGTTTAACCAAAACCATGCTCAGCATGTCTGACCTTTGTGACTTTTAGTGTGGGGGCAGGAAGAGATGTGGCTGGATCAGCTGCGTGACTTAGTTCCCCCTTGGGGAATCCAATTGCACAGCTGATCCCTGCAGCAAGCAGGGTTGAATCACCACCTGTTACCTGATGGGTGGGGAGTTAAACTCCTGAGGCACTTGATCTTGCAGCCAGTTCCTGCAGAAATCAGCTTTGCTGAGCATCGGGGCTGGCAAAGCCCCTTGCTCTACAATTCCAAAGTGCCTTACAACCAGCTGACTGTTGAGAAATGCTGCACAAGGGACTTTGGCAGGTGGGCTGGACAACCCCCTGTCAATCACCTGACGTCCCAAAATGTCTGGTGACTGAGAGGTGGCTGTCTCACACACCTGTCGAAGTTGGCCCATGGAGGTAGGGTCAGATGGCAATCAGGTCTGCTGGACCAGAAAGGTTCCCCACTCCGGGCAGAATGTATCAGAAAAGGAGGTTCCCCTTTAAACGCAAACCAAATCAAATTCCTTCTCTATCTATTTTGAAGAGCAAAAAAGAGGACACATTTGTCAACTTCTACTTTAACTATGGGGCACAGGTGGCACTGTGGGTTAAACCACAGAGCCTAGGGCTTGCTGATCAGAAGGTCGGCAGTTCGAATCCCTGCGATGGGGTGAGCTCCCTTTGCTCGGTCACTGCTCCTGCCAACCTAGCAGTTCGAAAGCATGTCAAACGTGCAAGTAGATAAATAGGTACCGCTCTGGTGGGAAGGTAAACGTCATTCCCATGCGCTGCTCTGGTTTGCCAGAAGTGGCTTAGTCATGCTGGCCACATGACCCAGAAGTGGCTTAGTCATGCCGGCCACATGTACGCCGGCGCCCTCAGCCAGTAAAGCGAGATGAGCATCGCAACCCTAGAGTCGTTCACGACTGGACCTAATGGTCAGGGGTCCCTTTACCTTTTTTACTTTTAACTATGGATGATGACTCCTCGTGAAAGAGAGGATGTGTCCTGGAAAAAGAGGACATGTGGCAAGACTACAAAATGCCAGAAGCCTCCAGTGTACTCATCTCTGAATGAAGCTGAACTTCCAGTCCTGCCCCTGGAACTCCTCACAGCTTGGTGAAATGGGGAGCATGCAGCCCTTATGCACACTTGATAGGCTTCACTTTAACTCAGTGGGACTGAGCTTATGTAGAATCAAGCTGTAAAGTTTCAACTTTATGTGCACATACTTTAGCATACGTGTAGGGCTTGCTTCGGAGTCAACATCCCTAGGACTGACAGCAGGAGTTGTTTGACAGTGGAACAAACTCCCTTGGGAGATTTTAGTCTCTCCTTCCGTGGAGTTTTTAAACAGAGGTTGGATGGCCATCTGTCATGGATGCTTTAGCTGAGATTCCTGCATTGCAGGGGGCTATAGAAGATGACCCTTGGGGTCCCTTCAAACTCCACAATACAGTGGTAGCTCGGGTTACAGATGCTTCAGGTTACAGACTCCGCTAACCCCAAAATAGTACCTCAGGTTAAGAACTTTGCTTCAGGATGAGAAAAGAAATTGTGCGGTGGTGGGGCACCAACAGTGGGAGGCCCCATTAGCTAAAGTGGTACCTCAGGTTAAGAACAGTTTCAAGGTAAGAACGGACCTCCGTAACGACTTAAGTTCTTAACCCAAGGTACCACTTCACTATGATTCTATGCTCCATTCAGCATCCACAGAGCAATGGCTCCTCTGAGATTAAGGTATGTTGCACATTCAATGGAGAAGGGGGGGGGATCTTTTTTCAAAAGGTACTGAGACAGATTTTTTCACTTCTTCACCTAATCCTTACTTTCATTCCCTTCCTTCCTTGCCAGAGTCTGCAGATGTCTTTAAACTTTAGCATCAGAAGTAACCACTTTCAAGCAAGAATAAAACAAACAAGGTCATTGGAAAAGATGAAGAATAATGAGGTTCTTTTGCTAGGAATCCTTGTTCTTCATTTTGGCTCTCCACCCCCCCCCCTTCCCCTCCTCGCCTTCCTCTTTCATCTCACTCCGGAAAAAGAAAAAATAAATCTTTACTAATCCCTTTGGAGCCCTCACTCCTCCTTTGCTTGTGATATGAGAGGATGCCAAAACTAAAAAAGAACTCCGTCAAATCACAGGAGGAGAACAGCTCCTCCCCCTCCCACCTCAGGCCTTCTTCCGGGGTTTGAGTTGGGGGCTGCGTGGGCACACCGTGTCCCTCGCTGCCTTGTGGCGGGACCACAGCCGTGTAAGTAGGTCACATTTACACACAGCTCGGACTCTGCAGAGATTTCTCTTTCCGCTTTAATTTCTTTTCCTTTCAGTCTCAGGGATTTGGGAATTGATGAAAGTCTCAGAGCAGGATTTTAAATAGTTGATTAAACAGCAATCAGCAGAGAGCTCGCTGCGGAGCAACCCTCGGAGAATCGGGGGTGGCTTTTTGCAGCCTTTCTTTTGCCTTCCTTCTCAGCTCAGAGGGACACTTCACAGGTTACTCAGTGGCAAACGCGGGTTTGCTTCTGGGTGTACACATGGCAGAGAACCCAAACGTCTCTGCACATGTAACACGTGCTGGGATGGAGGAGAAATTCAATTTTGTTCATATCTTAATAAGAAGCTACCTAATTTGCACTTTCTGAAACAATGTGCAATCCGAAACACAGCTCTCCTTTGAAATTAGCACTTCTCTGAATTTTGCAGTTTTCTACCACAAAATCACGTTTTAGAGGGAAATATGCAGAAAAATAAAAGCTACTAGAGAAAATAACATGCAAAAATGCATTATAGTTGGGGGAAATGCTTGCCAAAAATTACGTAGCCAAAAATGCAGTCAAAGCTGGATTTATTAGGAGAAAATCACACTAAAATGCTGCTCAGTTTACATGAGAAATTTATTTATTTATTCTTATTATTTGGTGGGGAAGGAATTCATGAATTCCTACAGAAATGTGGAGAACTGAATGGAAGATTGGGGAAATGAGAAACTTACAGAAACAAAACTAACTTATCTGTCCATCCCTACATACATGCAATCAGAAGAAACATACATTTCCCATGGGCATCTGTTGCAATTTGACAGGTATTTGTAAAATAATTTGCCTACAAGCTGTTTTTAAAAATGCAATGAGTGAAGGCAATCTGGAGAAATCTTGCCATGCATCCTCATCTGTTTGTACCAAATCCACAATATCCTGTTCCATATTCTTTCACCATTTTCTTCCCCCAGATCTGTGTGTAGGGCTGGAATTTTTCTGAAAACCTCAGCATTGAGCTTATCCCCACAGATTCCACCCCAAACTCCCCATCTCCCTCCTTGATCCCAATAAGAAGCAAGGGTTGTTTTTTGCCAATTCCAACAAAAACAAGACAAGAATAATTCCTCACATATTATATGCTTTATAATACTGTATAATTTTACATGCATATAATATCCATACAAACTCCAGGTTTCCTAAAAGGAATCGGAACACAAACAGAGGCATGCAACAATGCATATACATGTATAAAAACACATATTAACACATAAAATTAAGATGACAAAATATAGTATTGCATGATGCATTACTCTTTTATATGTATTATACCTATAGGTTTTTGCATTTAATTTTGCATATTTTTGTTTGGACTTTTTATTTTAAATATTTGTCCAGGCAGCTTGGAAATAAGCAGGCATTCAATGCAAGAGGCAGTCCAATATGGGCAAAGCTTGAGCAGGTCAGAACTGACAAACTCCATATATAAATTCATTGAAAACAAATTCTTCCTCCACACCCACCTGCCCATGAAATTGGTGTTGAAAAGGGGAGGGGATTAGTTCAGTTCCCTCCCCCATTTTTTTGCTTAATTAACCCCTACTTGACCACCTATGAATCGGGTGTTAAATGTAGGGGGGCGTATTTCAACTCAGCCCTTCTATTCTGTTCTGGCCTGTCATAGCCTGTTTTGTACTCTAGATTCAGAGTCTTTCCTGCTATTGTAACACTATCACGCTGCCTCCACTTTCAGAGAGACCCACTCAGGGATATTTTGAGCTCCCTCTCTAAATGTTCAGGTTTCGTTTATATAAGCTTCTTGCTCCTTAACTTGTGTCCTGAACCCGTGGCCTACCTGGCAGCAAGTCAGTATGCCAAGTCCAAGGTGTGAGGTTTGATCCACACAAGTGAAGTCTAAAGGTCAGGAAATGAAGTTCAGGATCAATCGTAGTAGCCAAGCCTGAAGTCCATCACTCAGGATACAATCCAGAGTCAAAACTGAAGCACAGTCCAATGGAGGTACAGGAACATCTAAGTCAAGGTCCATCAACATAGGAAGTTGAGCAGATTCAGCACCTCAGCTCTGCTGGCCTTTTATGCTTTGAATGCTGATTTCAGCATCTGGGCTTGATGAAGCATGTGACCCTCACCTGTTCTAAGTCCACTCTAGCTGAGGAATCACACACCTGCTCCCAGAGCTGATGAGCCCCACCTGGCCAGCTAGAGAGCTGGACTGTGGGCCCTTGCTTGCCTCAGCCTCCTGGAGCACCCCACCTACTGCTCCCTATGGCTCAGAGACAAGGGCTCTCTGGCTCTGGTGAGGGGTCCTGCTGCTCTGCTTCCCATGCACGGACCCCATCCCCTCGTCATCCTCTGTCACCCTGTGAGTACTTCCTACCCCAACTTCTCCTTCCCCATCCCCAGCTTGCCCCAATGTATCTCAGTCCTGGCTACTCCTCTCGCCAGGATCCTCTTCGTCCTTTTCTTCTTCTTCTCCTTCTCCATTGTCCTGCCAGTTCACAACTTCTTGTGAAGATCAAGGAAAAGTCCAGGCAGTATTCTACCCTGATTCGCAAACTTCCTCCTGACTTCCTCCTGTAGGGTAGTCGCTTACATATTGTCAAACATGAGGAAATATAACACATACACACAAACCCAAAATGAGAGGCAGGCATACTGTATCAATAAAATGTGCATGGAAAGAGAAATAATTGATTTAAATGTAAATAAAATACATCTCACATTATTGCAGAAGACTATGACCATGTGATCTGCATGCTAACTGTTGATAAGCAAGTCCAATGTCACTGCTGTCCCTTCCTATGATTTGTTATCTTTAAACCAAAACTTAGAACAGGCAACACTTTAAACAGAGAACTGTCTTATGTAATATAAACCAGATGGCCATGCTCATGGTCTTGCAAATGAGTGCAAATTAACTGCAATAACTACCAAACACTGGGCTGTTTTTAATATATGTAATGCAAGGATGGGGAACCTGTGGCCCTCAATACGTGGTTGGATTTCAACTCCCACCACTCCCATGGTCCAACTGATGGCAGTTGCAATGTTTCAACATCTGAAGGGCCACTGGCTCCTCATCCCTAATGTAATGCAACTGAATAAATTAGGCTGCTTGTGTTTATGTCCTGACTCCTCAGTCCCATAGGCCCTCATAGCAAAAATTTCTGGCTACAGATTTGAACATTCCATATCCTTCCTAACTTCCCCATCTCATTTAAAATGGTTTTCACCTGATGTTTGGGGGGGAGCTCAACTTTGGGGGTGTCCTGGTTTTTACTTTTTGAAATATGGCAACCCTACTTACCCTGACAACTTGACGCATTCCAACCCAGACACATTTGCTACCCTCAGGGAGGCCCATGACTTCTCCCACTGAACCACAAGTTGTGGCCGTTTAGCCTGGAAATTATCTACTTCTCTTCAGCAAACTCTTTGTAGACACCAGACACATATCCTGGCTCCCTAGAAGGTGCCTTCAAGAATTTATGCAAAGGATAGGAAAGGATGGAGTTTATCTTCCACTTGTAAGTAGATTTCTCTTCCCAGTAATTCTGGATATCTCAAAGCCCATAAACTCATTCATTTAGAAAGAAAAACAATGCTCATGGAATCTCAGTGCTTTGCTGCTGCTACTGCATCAATCTTCTTTAAGCTTAGTCCTTAAAAGAAAAGCATATATCTCAACTAACTGCAGCATCAGAACTTCCACAGTGGGTTTTTTCCACCCAGATTACAAATGCCTAGCTACACTCTGAACTTTACACACTCATTTGAACTATCCAGCCAGGCTCTTTGGCTGCAGGCATCTAGTGCTCTTAAGATACACTGGTGGCTGTAATTTAATCTCACCCTACCATCTATCTATCTAATCTATCATCTGTTCGTCCATCCATCCAACTGTCCATCCTCTTGCAGAAAACAGATGCTGAAGTCTTGTTATTTCACAGTCCTAGAACTATAGAGAGTATTAGATTGACTACAGCAGTGATGAGGAACCCATGTCCCTCCCAGTGTTATTTGACTCCAACCCCATCAGCCTGAGCCAGCATGGCCAATGGTTAGGGATGCTTGTAGTCCAACAATATCTGGAAGGCAACAGGTTCCCCTTCCCTGTGCTCCATAGAAGTTTAAAGTAACTCTTCTGTGGACTATGTACCATCGCCTTTATGAACCCAATGGGATAATTATTTACAAAATATTATTTCACGGTTGTGCAATTAGATGTATAATTAGGTCACCTCCAGGCTCAGTATTTTGCAGGTCCCTGTTGCCTTAGCACAACAAATCCATATTAAAAACAACTGGCCTTTTTATGGTTAGGAAAGTGACATGGGAATGCATTGGAAAGAAAGAATGATTCATGGGAAGATGTATAGGCACTATGCAAGCAAATCAAGATGAATGCACAATAGAGACTGGACATAGTCTGATGACTGTACAACAAGCTTTGTACAACAAAGTCAAGATGGATGCTCAATAAACAGGTTGTCTGGGTGAACCCCTACTGTGTACATAACAGACCTATAACCAAAATAGTCCATTGCTCAGAAGCAATGTGTACAATTTAATTCAGATTCCAACTCCAACCTTTGGGGCAAGCACAAGGGCGAACCAGAGTTGCTATGTTCCCAGTGGTTCCTGTGCATTCTGTTCTGTGTATTCATTGCAAATTTCATACAGAGATAACTTATCTAGGATGGCAGTATACCTGCCTGTTTGGAACAGGAGAGAATGGTTTCTGTCATATCCCTGGCAACAGCTGAGGATCTGTTCTTGCTTCAGCTGATATTCTGCCTATTATCTTGCTCATGAAACCACTCACGAGTATGCTTAACTGCTTAGAATCTCATCTTCTGACTTGATACAGATCTGCTAAGTTTAGTTCTGTGTACTTTGGAGGATTGTGTCACCTTGCAGAAGGACAAGCCCTCGCATACGTGAGATTTTGAGGTTATATATATATATATATATATATATATATATATATATGCATCTGTGACATTCCCCCCCCCAAGTCTCCCCCACCCTTCACTGTGTTGCCATTTGTTACTGTCATCATTCCATAAGGGAGTAAAATCTCTGTCCAGTTAAAGGTAAATGTTGGTTTATTGTATATAAAACAAATGGCCAGAATACCTTTAAAAGGCTTTATGGTTTCTGACATTTTGTATGCATAATTTATGCTCCCCAATTTGGAAACTGCCCAAGTGTCCATGAGTTACTAAGTGGACTGCAGACTTGTGACTTGGCCAGCCAGATGGATGTAACTCTAGCAAGAAGTGAGTGCTGCCCACTCTTAAGGATACACAAACTATTTAATGTTTGTGTCTTGGTCTGATCAGTCAGAGGAGTCCACAGGGCAAGGCAGGTGTTGCAGCACCATGGACAGCTCCAAGCGAGCAGTCAGCTCCAGCAATGGCTAGAGTTAAATGAGGCCTTTTGAGCCACTGCCTGCCGTCTACTTCTCCTAGTCTCCTGTGTGCAACCAGCAGTCCATGAAGAGTCAACCTCTGGCCCACAGATGTGCAGCTCTTCTGTGCTCCCTTGGCATTCTACCTGGGACACTACCTGCACTAGTAGACCAGCAAGGTAGGTTGGGAGGCACTTGGTTGCACAGACCCAAGGAAAGGCAACTGTGAAGGTCCTGGCTCTGGCTCTATGGTCCTTTGTACTGTGGGATGTGGCTTTGAAAGGGGTTCATGCCCTCCAGCCTTGGATTTAGTGACCCCCTGGCCAGCAGCATCAGACTCAGGTACCCAGTATAGCTCCTTTGGAAGTGATTCTGTACTTTCTGACCCTACGTTTTGATTGCCACTAGAATCATGGCAGTTTGGAAAACATGGATGTTGTACTAGTCATGGAAGCTGGAAAGGGGAGACTTTATACAGAGAATTGGGTCTGTGAATATTAGAGTTTAATTAATACTGAGTTTAGTATTAGAGTTTAATTAATACAAATGCAACAGTTTGGAGTACTCACAAAGCAGGCAGGGGTGGAAAGTAGGCCTGGTTAATTTTGACTCAGTGCCAGAATCAAGGCAGCAGATATATAAGTGTTCTGAAAGGACCAACAAATGCATTCCACCCAAGAGGCTGGTTGAGGAATGTCTTGGGTTGGGGAAACTGGGTGAGCAGGTATAATAATGTATGGTCCTGCATAGATTAAGGGAACTAATGCAACCATGCAAGGCACATGGAAATGTGTATCATTCAAAGAGAAGGAAGTGTGCCATGCCTGCTCATAAGGGTCTTGAAACACAAGCTGTGTGAAGGAGAGGGGCATAGAATGGAGAGAACAGAAAATGGAAGGCCTGTTGGTGAGGGATTGTTTGTAAGAGAGATTGGGAGAATGGCAGAGTGGTGAAGAAACTGAAGAGACTGACTTGAAAAACAAGGCAAAGGAAAGTAGTACAGAGTGGATAGAGGAGAACAGAGTAAAGGAAAACAAACTCTGATAAGGTGAAAGACAGACAGAAATTTATAGACAACAGCAGTGTTTTAATGTGCTTAATGGTTTCAGTTCCAAGTGCCATTTTCTTTCTTGCTCCTGAAAAACTCAGACACTTTGCAAGGCATTAAAGCAGCAATAGGAACTCAAACTGCTTCCAAAAGTTGTAAAGAGGCATGAGCAAGAGAGAGAAATAAAAATTGTCAGAGTGAACCAAGTGCTTAATATTCCCGAAGAACTGAATATGTCTCTCAGTGAACAAAGACGGTGCACCATTGCTGTCACAATACCATCAAGTGCTGGCTGTCAATGAACATTTTGTGCCCGCGGCAAATTAAGACCTATTTGTGGAGCAGGATTGGTGAAGAGTGCCTAAGTAATGTTGCCATACTGGCAATAGAAAATGTACTTGCCCAAGCCCTCAAGCTGTCATAAACCATTTCACAAAATGGCAAAATGGCATAAGAACCAGCCAGTTTAACATCCATAAATTATCTGTATAGGTGCTTTTTCCATCCTCCCTTCCCTTTCTGATCAGCCAGACCTACTGTATATTACCTGGAATATCCAACAATGTTTTTTCCGTTGATCTGAATTATCCAAGGAACATATTCATTCTTTTAGTTTCCTCTCACTGAAAGCCTGCATTCCTGGTTCTGCTCGCACTAGTTCAGAAGTATAGCTGTTTTCTAAAGAACTTTGTAGGTGTTCTGGCTCTCTGATTTGTACATTGAAGAAAAGTTTGTAATGGAATGTTAGCTTGTTTCAAAACCCATTTCCTTCTCTTTTCTTTAACGCAATTTGTATTTATTTCTATAGACATAACATTGTAACGCTACTATCATGCAGTCCCCATTGGAGGATTTGTAATGCCTCATCACAATCCTGGATTTGCAGCAAGTTAGGGTACGGAAGGAGAAGGCAGGTTGCACAACAGTACTGGCCAGTGTTGGTAGTTGAAAACAATGGCAGACGCTTGAGTAAAGTATCTTCACACAATGGAATATTTGGGGACTGCTCATCCTTTATCTTTCTCAGATGAGGAATGGACTGATTTTAGGACTGATATGAGTACAGCAAGAAGGGATGGACACTGAAAGGGAAAAAGTGGTTGTTTAAAACAATGGCAGGAAGTTTGAGTAAAGCAGGGGTAGAGAAACAGTGAGGAAAAAATGACAGTTTCAAACAACAGCAGAGGTCTGAGTAAAGCAGGGCTGGGGGGAAACACAGGGAAATTGTGGTTTAAAATAACAGCAGCAGAAGATGCAGGAAGCTACCATGTGGGTGCTTTGCGTGCAAGGGAGATTTCGGAAATAAGGTGGGGAGGACGCAAGGGCATGGAGGTGAAAGTGAAAATGGGTGCATAGCTGGGCTGCAGAACAGAAGAGAAAGATAGCTTCAGAAATGGGGTTAAGAAGTGACAAGTGAGCTTAGTAATTATGTGAGTTGGAAGAGGAAGCTCTAGAGCAGTTGGTCCCAATTAGCTAAGTACTGGGGACTCCCCGTTTTTCAAAGGTCAAGTAATGGACCAGGCCCTACTTCTGAAAATTTTGACATTTCTGTGCTAGTTTTTGCTATGTGAATGGTGCCACGGACCCCCTGGGCCTGGTACGTGGACCCACTGGTGTCCACAAACCACCAACTGCTCTAGAGGGTTAATGTGGCCACCGGAAGAACTGGATGGTGGACTGGATGAGCCACTTCCTGATCCAGCAATCTCTTCTTATGTTCTTACATTGCGTTCTCTTATCCCCCACCCCCACAGACAGGCCCTGCCAGAATCCAGCCTACTTAGCTTCAGCAAGGAGACTACATCATGCACCATTCCTTATAGGCTATGTGCTCCTTTTCTACGGAATACTTGTTCATGCATCCCATTTAGATATATATATATATATATATATATATATATATATATATATATATATATATATATATTGTGTGTGTGTGTGTTTCTATTCCTAGCAAATCTTTGGCAGCCAGTTCAGTCCAGTCTCCTTTCCTTACCATGTGGAAAGGACATCACTGCTTATAGCCAACAATAATAAAGTGCTAAAAGCAGGTTGGGTTCTCATCATGCAAAGGGAGCCTTCCTCTGGAAACAGTCTAGGTCAGCTCACTTATTTAACTTTCCTCATAAAGTTACCTTGTGTTCAGTTTGACCTCATTATTTTTTTGTGTCTCAACAAGTTCCAGACTGTTTGAGACATGGAATTCTCCCCCTGCTGCAACTTTAATCATTTCCATTCTTACCCGACTCTGTGTGTTGTTGTTTTTTTAAAAAAAACAAAAACCTTGAAGTCTTTAGTGGATTTTCTTTTTAAAAAATAAAAGTTGGGGTGAGCTTTTTGGAGGGACGGGGAATATGAGAAGGATGCTGGTGGCCATTATAGTCCCAGCCTCTTGTCCGTTAAGAGCCTAGCTGCTTGGCAGAGAGTGTTTTAGATGACTCACCATATGACCACTGATCCATGTGTCTTGTGGCCATGAGTTCCTGGGATGTCTTGTGCCTGGAGTGCTCTTGGGAGAAAAGGGTTGTCTTTCAGGATTGCTGGAATAAGCTTTCTGCAGTACCTTAACCCCTGGCTGGCAGCAATGGGACTTGATATCAAGTGGTGCAGCCAGCGCCGCAGCCAGAGCCCTGTTACTTGGGGATGAATGGGGAGGGGCAAAAAAAAAATATGTCCCTTCATTTTGCCAGCCTCCGGTACATTTCAGGTAGGCTTTTAAGTGGTGATGTTTATCCTGGTCTGCATCTGTATTAGACCTATTTTTAACTGTTTTTACAGTGGAGTGTTTCCACACACCCCCAAGTGTCATTTTGATGCAATTATTTTTTAAAAAAACAACATGTCAAATTGGTAGCCCACAACCAAGTGCTATGAGTTGTGTTTTGTGTGAGACTGACCACACCCTTCGGGCCAGTAGATGTCAATGCCCATCTTTCTCTGCATAGCTGTATGCAACCACTTTCCAGAAAACGCAGCAGACTGCATTGCCTGCGATTCTGAACTCCTATAGCTGAGCACCTATGCTGTGAGCACTCTTCCTATTACCACCCTCGTTAGTGAGCACACATCCTCCTGGAGATGAAAGCAGTTTGTGCCGTGTTCTCCTTTGCTCTCAGATCCCCTCTCTCTCCATGCTGTTGTTGTTGCTTTGTCAGTGTTGTTTGTTTCCCAAATTGTGTGCTTTCCAAATCTGCCAGCATGACCCAGATATGCCCATCTCCCCGACCTGCAATGAGGCAGGGCTTTAGATGAAAACTGCCAGTGGTGCCTGGGGAGAATGGATAAAAGCCTCCTGTTGAAATGGGTTTTTGAAGATAGAAACCAGAAGATGGGCAGGGGGAGAGGCAGAGGGGAGCATCACAGCTGTTTCCTTTTATGTTCGCTAAAGCTGCTGTTATGTCATTTTTTTTAATTAAAATGTTTTCCAAGGCTGATGTGATTTATGGCTCTCTGTCCTTTGCTGAGGGATGTTGATCCATTCAGCTTGTAGCCTGGGGTAAACCAGAGGCCGAGGCAGGGAACTGAGCTGCCAGGAGATGCGCCAAGGCTCAGGTGTGATCTCAAGATATTATCTATCCTTTTATGGCATCAATTTTATATATATATATATAAGAAACGGATAAAGGAGCAGAAAGAGAAACCTATCTTCTGCCATTGGTCAGATCCTGTCCAGAAGCAACAGAAAGGGAAGAAGATAGGAACTAATAGAGGGATAGCCAATGTAGTACCCTCCAGATATTGTGACTACAACTCCCATCATCCCTGACCATTGGCCAAGCTGGCTGGGGCTGATGGGAGTTGGCATCCACAACATCTGGAGGGCATCCTTTTGGCTACCCCGAACTAGGAGCTGGGAAGGTTTGTGTTCCTATTGTCTTTGGGAGCCATCTTTTCACCTTACAACTTAGAAGCGTTAAAAAGGTCAGCACCACTCGTGCAAGAAAATAAAGGAGATGAGGATCATTCCCCATTTCGCTACAAAGGAGCCCTTTTGGGCCAGTGATTCAGGGGAAGGCTCCAGCAAAATGTATTTGGGTTCAAATTTGGAGAGTTTCTAACAAAAGGAATCCAGGCCCCTTGTGATATTTCTGGGTGAGTGAGTGAGAAGTACAAATCTGGGGGGAAGAAGAGAGTGGGGGGATCTTAATTCAGACACATTGCACAGAAGTCCAAACTTTTACAGCCATCAAAAGCCCTTTCCTGGCAGACTGAAAATAGCCTTATCGTCACAGTACACCTTCCCACACATCCACCCTGAAGCTGGAGGGTTTTATTTTGGAACAAAAATCAGATTGTGATAAGTGGATTAAACGATAGCAGAGAGATGGAATGAGTTTCACTGCACACAAGCCTCTTGCTCAAAAAATCCTTGTTCATTATAAGAGAACGCACATACCCTGGCAGAATCCAGACCTAATGAAAAGCTTATTTGCCAGAGTCTGAGTTTATTACTGGACTTGCTGTTCAGATCTACCTCTAAGGAGACGCAGCACAAGTCTGCTGGAGGGAGAAGCCAGGCTGAAGGAGTCTTGCAAGAACAAGTGGCTAACGTCCCAGTGGAAGTCCTGGGGCCTTTCTGAATATATTTCCATTCGCTTAAACTCTTTATGTATGTTAGAGTGTTTGAGTTTATGAACTTCTCGCTCCATAGGACTTAATGAAACATGATCTTTATAATTTCTATAGCAGGTACTCTTGTACAAAATGCCTCACAATTCCTAGCTCGTTTAACTCTACAACAGCCCTGTGAAATATTTTTGGATATGGGAGAATGGATTGTCCAAGTTCTCCCAGTAAGCCTTCATTCTTCAGGTACAATACTCGTATCCATTCCAGTACACTGGTAGAAAGCTAAGATTGTTTGAGAATTCATTGTTTTAAAGAAGAGATTTCAGTTTTTTCACAGACATGATGGTATTCAACTTCTTCTTCTTTTTGTACTAGTACAAGGAGAGTTCCTCCTCTCCCTGCCTCTGCTTATGAATGGCCTATGCTGTCCCAAAATCTTCTCCAGAGTGTTATGGGAACCCACAAAACAGATTTAAGGTACATGCAGAGGGAGGAGTAGGGGAGAACATTTGGTTCATCGGGGAGAAATTTAACTATGTTAAGTACAGCTCATAACTTCACATCTCCATCCTTAATGTATATTAAATTACCTATATTTTTGCAGGTGGTATCCAACCTTCTCAGAGCTTATCTAATAATCGGTTTGCTTACTTATTTTAATGGACAGATGTTAGAGGTGTGAAATCTACACTGATTGATGGGCTTCAACTCCATACAAAAAGTTGCCTCAATGCATTTTTAGGTGTTTAGAATTGCTTGTTGTGCTTGCCTATTCTGGTTCTGTCAATTTAGCCCAAAGAACTAGATGGCAGTGCACATAAACAGGTTTATATGTTTTTGTGGTCAGCAAGACAAATACAGTATCACTGCAAACCTCAGAGTTCCTAGAGAAGAGAATAATTTAATCCTATGGAGAATAGTTGCCTAAAGAGAGAAAGAACGGAGTGGGAAAGTTAAGAAATCAGGAGATTTGGGCAGGCAAAAACCACCATCTTGCTTGATTTCTCCTCTCATTCTTTGGACAAGGGAGAAATTAGAGTCAGATCACATTTAAATGTGAATTTACCTAATTTCCAATTTCCAAAACAAGGTCTAAATTAAAAGACAGCCACCCTTTGAAATTCATACTTCTGTGAATTTTGCAATGCTATTCTCCAGCCCATAAAGAGCTGGACCATAAAGAAGGCTGGTCGCCAACAAACTGATGCTTTTGAATTATGGTGCTGGAGGAGACTCTTGAGAGTCCCATGGACTGCAAGAAGATCAAACCTATCCATTCTTAAGGAAATCAGCCCTGAGTGCTCACTGGAAGGACAGATCCTAAAGCTGAGACTCCAATACTTTGGCCATCTCATGAGAAGAGAAGACTCCCTGGAAAAGACCCTGATGTTGGGAAAGATGGAGGGCACAAGGAGAAGGAGAAGACAGAGGATGAGATGGCTGGATAGTGTTCTCGAAGCTACCAGCATGAGTTTGACCAAACTGCGGGAGGCAGTGGAAGACAGGAGTGCCTGGCGTGCTCTGGTCCATGGGATCACGAAGAGTCGGACACAACTAAATGACTAAACAACAACAACAACAATTCTCCAGCCAAATAATGTGTACAAACAATGCACATACAGTGGTACCTAGGGTTAAGTACTTAATTCGTTCTGGAGGTCCGTTCTTAACCTGAAACTGTTCTTAACCTGAAGCACCACTTTAGCTAATGGGGCCTCCTGCTGCCGCCGCGCCACCAGAGCACAATTTCTGTTCTCATCCTGAAGCAAAGTTCTTAACCTGAAGCAGTATTTCTGGGTTAGCGGAGTCTGTAACCTCAAGCGTATGTAACCTGAAGCGTATGTAACCAGAGGTACCACTGTACTAGCATAAATTGTGTATGTAAACACATATCTTAGTGAAGATAACAGACAAAAATGCATTATATTAGAGAAAATGCTTTGTGCACGTGTGTATGTTAGGCAAAATTGCATACGAAATGTGTTCATTGGGAAAAATTCATGCTAAAATGCTAATGAATTTTCATGACAACTTTTTAAGACTGGAAAAATTGGGAGAGATACTGAAATTGACATATCCATCCATCCCTAGTCATTTTCCTGCAGCTTTGCTTTGTGCAAAAGGCAAAGCTGTGTGGTGCTGGCCAGATGTATAATTCCCCACAATTTAAATTACTTTTAAAAGTAATTGAGCACATGAAATTGCTTTCACATGCTCAACCACAGGAGGGAGGGAGGGAGGGAGGGTGTATATGTGTGTGAACATTTACACCTCAAAAGTAACTGCAAAGTCACCATATAAATGGATTTACTCATGAAAGAGGAAGGTTGCATTTCTTGTATTAAGGATGAGCAGAGATCTGGAGAACTTCTACAAGCCTCAACCCAGCTCCCTGCAATCTTGGAAACCTTTTAAAAAGAGTAGCTTAAGAAAAGTGTCATGAAAGTTAAGGAAGCCTGGTCCACTTCCAATGTGAGCACTGACAGGAGGACATGACAACACCCTGTGATAATGATTCTCCCTATGATGGCCACCCATGAACCTGAAAAATATGGATGGGGAATAAATTCTATTTCAGTTCACATTTAAAGGCAAACCTACCTAATTTACACTTTTCACACAAGTGCAAACTGAAATGCAGGTATGAAATTTATACTTCTCTAAATTTTCCATTGCAGTTTTCTAGCCAAGATAAAGTGTGCAGTGAAAAATGCTTATATTTGTGAAAAGAACACAAACAATACATTCTATAAGGGAAAAATACCCCTGCAAAAATATGCATATTAGGCCAAATTGCACACACAAAATGTGTATATTAAAAATCCACACTAAAATGCTGAAGACTTTTTCAACAACACCACCACATATAAACTGAAGTGGGAAAGTGCAAGAAAACAGCAAGGAACAACTGATCCTCTCTCTTCCCCAGTAAGATGAGGTAAGCAAGACTTTCCAGAAAAGAACACATCTGCCCATTATCTCCCTCACCACTGGTATTTTATCCAGAGCTGCCAGAGCAACCCTGCTGCAGCTCTGATCTGATTGTCCTCATGTCAGATTCGGAGAGATGTGCAACCGGAATGAAAATCCTTGGCCTTTTTCACCAACCAGCCTGGAGCTGATGTCAACACACAGACAGAAAAGATGTGTCAAGATTTTTTTTAAAGCAGTCACAAACAGCCCATGAAGCAGAACTGCACATTTATTCCCCTTTCCTGGGAAATAATTGCTTATTCTGCACTAAGAGTTTACATTTTTATTTTTTTTACCTTAAAGTTAAGAATTCATGATTGACTGTGAATTTATTTTCATGTTTAAAGAAGCAAGAGAGCTGGCTGGTTTGAGGTTCTTTGTGGGATTTGGTAAAGAGTCCATGGCCACACTCTGGTGCACAGTTATTCAAACAAAGGGACACAGCCTAGAATTGGTCTGCAAGAGCCGGTGAAATCAATGAGGCTTAAATTTGTACTGTATTGTAGCCATTAAAAAAAAATGTATTGAAGTTAAAAAACAACATTTCGGCTCCCTTCTTTGACATCCTTTAGCTCCATGGAGCCAATATATGAACTTACATGTGGGCAATCGACAGCTTGCATGAAGTCTCCACAGCCCTCCCAGAATGATTCTAGGCCTGGGACATTTTGAAGGATTCAAAATGGTGGCAAGGGCATAGCTGTCAACATTTCCCTTTTTTTAAAGGGAAATTCCCTTATTCTGAATAGGATTCCTTGCAAGAAAAGGGAAAAGTTGACAGCTATGGGCAAGGGTGTCAATGAAGTTTGCTGTTATTTCCATTTGCAGTGGCATCAACTAAACTTAAGTTGGGAGGGGGGCTGTACTACAGTGGTACCTCGGGTTACATACGCTTCAGGTTACATACGCTTCAGCTTACAGACTCCGCTAACCCAGAAATAGTACCTCGGGTTAAGAACTTTGCTTCAGGATGAGAACAGAAATCGTGCTCCGGCAGCACGGCGGCAGCAGTAGGCCCCATTAGCTAAAGTGGTGCTTCAGGTTAAGAACAGTTTCAGGTTAAGAACGAAAATTGTTGGAGGATTCCCGGAGAAATTGGTAGGTTCTGGAATGAGCAACACCCTTTAATTAATACCCACTGTACTGAGAGGAAAAGTCACCTAGAGGATTAACATACAAAGGAACAGAAAGCCAAATCTGTTTGCCCTCCTAGGCAGGCAGTTTTGTGGATGGACTTTGAGACACTCTAGTGAACTGGCGAATGGCAGGCCAGATTGTCTGCCTGCCACATATTGGCCTATGGCAGCAGGTGGTCTTGGGCATTCCCAGTGCTTTTTTTTCTGAGGGGATATTTTGTGAATCTAATGGGAGAAGTAACTAAAAAAAATTTTTTTGTTTTGTTTCTTCTCTACCATGGTGAATCATCAGTTCCGTTGAATAGCATGGTGAAACATCAGTTCCATTGCTACCCCTGATGGCGGCTTCCTTGTACTTTGTCCATTTACAGTGGTACCTCGGGTTACCTTAAGTACTTAATTCGTTCCAGAGGTCAGCTCTTAACCTGAAACCATTCTTAACCTGAAGCACCACTTTAGCTAATGGGGCCTCCTGCTGCCGTGCCGCTGGAGCACAATTTCTGTTTTCATCCTGAAGCAAAGTTCTTAACCTGAAGTACTATTTCTGGGTTAGTGGAGTCTGTAACCTGAAGTGTATGTAACCTGAGGTACCACTGTACTGTATTTATCTTTCCCGTTTGAACTATAAAATGGTGGTTTTCTTGAGTCAAAATGAGAGTACGCCTAAACATTTTTTCGAAGAAAAAAAGCACTGGGCTTTTCCCTGGGCGCGGGATCAACTGACCAATCGGTCCACTTGACCCCATGCCCAGGGACAGGATAAATTGCGTCCTGCCAGGCTAATTTCTCTTTCACTTTGCTTTTTGTTGTAACCAGTAATGTTGGGTGATGCTAAGTAAAATATGCAGTTTAAAGTTTACAGTTGTGTCATAATAATAATAATAATAATAATAATAATAATAATAATAATAATAATAATATAATTTATTATTTATACCCCACCCATCTGGCTGGGTTTCCCCAGCCACTCTGGGTGGCTTCCAACTGAATATTAAAAACAATACAGCATTAGACATTAAAAACTTCCCTAAAGAGGGCTGCCTTCAGTTCTCTTTTAAAAGTAAAATAGTTGTTTATTGCCTTGACATCTGCTGGGAGGGTGTTCCACAGGGCAGGAGCCACTACCGAGAAGGCCCTCTGCCTAGTTCCCTGTAACCTTACTTCTCGCAATGAGGGAACCGCCAGAAGGCCCTTGGCGCTGGATCTCAGTGTCCGGGCTGAACAATGGGGGTGGAGACGCTCCTTCAGGTTGAAGGAGAAGTTGAAGACGCTCTCTTCAGCGTGGTGAGGATAAACCTACTCCGCGATAGTAGAATGGTCCTTCCTGTTTTTCTACATACAAGTAGGGATGGAGAACAATTTTAAGAGACCCTTTCTGTGCTGCTCCAGGTTGGACCCCTGCTGGAGTCCGCAGGCAGGCTGGCACGCGGACCTAGTGGTGGGAGGAAAAAATCCTTAAATAAGAGACACGGGGGAATGATTAATGGACTTCAATGTCTGTACACTAATGCGCAAAGCATGGGAAATAAACAAGATGAGCTTGAGCTCTTGGTACAGCAAACTAAATATGACATAATAGGCATCACTGAAACCTGGTGGGATAAGTCCTACGATTGGAATGTAATAATGGGGGGATACAATCTATTTCAGAGAAACAGACCAGACAAGAAAGGAGGAGGAGTGGCGTTATATGTCAGGGATGTGTATAACTGTGAAGAGATCCAAGATTTAGAACCTCAAAGCCAATGTGAGAGCATTTGGGTCAAAATTAAGGGAGAGAAGAATAACAGAGACCTCATTGTGGGAGTTTACTATAGATCCCCAAGCCAAACGGAGGACATAGATGATGCCTTCCTGGAACAGATGGCCAAGCATGCAAAAGGAAGGGAGATAGTAGTAATGGGGGACTTCAATTACCCGGATATTTGTTGGACGTCAAACTCAGCCAAGAGCATAAGGTCAAACAGATTCCTCACTGGCCTTGCAGACAACTTCATTGTCCAGAAAGTGGGAGAAGCAACAAGAGGAACAGCCATTTTAGATCTGGTCCTAACCAATGTTGATGACCTGGTTAGTGGGGTAGAAGTGGAAGGATCATTAGGCGCGAGTGATCATGCTCTTCTGAAGTTTACTATACAGCGGAAAGGAGCAGCCAAGCATACTAGGACTCAATTTCTTGACTTTAAGAAAGCCGACTTCATAAAACTTAGGGAAGTGCTGGGTGAGATCCCATGGACAGCAATACTAAAAGGAAAGGGAGTTCATGATGGCTGGGAGTTTGTTAAGAGGGAGATAGTAAAAGCACAACGTCAGGCAATACCAATGAGACGGAAACATGGAAGGTGCCTAAAGAAGCCAGGGTGGCTATCTAAAGAACTTTTAACTGAATTAAGATTAAAAAAGGATGTGTACAAAAAATGGAAAAGGGGGGAAACCACCAAAGAGGAATTCAAACAAATAGCCAGCACGTGTAGACACAAAGTCAGAAAAGCTAAAGCACAGAATGAACTCAGGCTTGCTAGAGGAGATCTCTTAGATAACTTCCTCATAAACACTGGATCCACATCTGATTTTTTTTGTGTGGTAATAGAATGTGAATAGGATTCATTAGCGGCTGAGACACAATTTATTAGTCCCATGTCATCTCTCCTACACAGGGCCAGTGAATTCCTTGTTATACATAATCCATTTTATAAGGGAGGCTTTTAAATATAAAAATGATTATTTTCAGTGTGTTATTTTTCTTTCATCTCCTAATTAGGCCCCAGAAGGTTCAAGATAAGTTTAAAGGAGTTTTTAACTTCAGCTAATTTTCAGACTAGACTGAATGTTACTCCTTGCTTTTAAATGATCCATAACCAATGGAGATGCCAGCCAGTGAGTCCCCCCCAAAAAAACTTCTTATTTATCTCTCTGTCACCTTTGTTTTCTTCAGAGCTGGAGTTACAAATCTCCAGTTACGGCAGCATTCCTCCTTCCACAAATCCATGAATTGCTGTGGAACTAGGCTGGGACGAGTGATATCACTCTTCACAAAGGCAGGTTTGTGGAGTTAGGGGTAGATATTTAAATGTTTTATGAAGTAAATTGTGTTTCTTGGTGTATTTTGGGTTGTTTATCCTTGGTTTTAATGTTTACTTTTGTAAATTTCACTTTTTGGGGGACAATTAATATATATAATAAATGTATATATAATAAATGTAACCTAAAAACCCTGTTCTAAAACAATTCACCAAAGTCTAATTTACAGAGAACAGTTTTGCCTCTTGATATTTCCTCACAGGAGCTCAGTGCTGTGTATATTGTCCTTCCCCTCCTCCTTTTTATCTCCATAACATTGCTGTGAGGTCGGCTAGGCTGCTAGCTGATAGCTCAGGCACCAAAGTTGTGAAACTGCACATACTTAGAGTTTGAGGGGCAGTTTTTACTTGTTTTATTTATCAGAGTTGACAGCCTTTTTACTGTGTGGATATTGATACCTTGTTTAGTCACTAAGTGGCACTGGACTTACTTGCAATGGAGGTAGGGCCAGGAGATTCCTTCTGCTGACCTGTTCTTCTTTGAGAGAGACAAGAGAGTTCTTGACCATCTTTGTTAGGCCACAGTAGATTCTGGACTTAACAGTCTGTCGCCACCACCCTGCGGACTTAATGGTTTTATGCAGCAGAGTTCTTTAGAGGGCAGTATTAAGTAGTGGGTGGACATAGCAGAAGACACAGAGATTTCTCTAAGTAGTTCTTTATAAATAAGCTGGAACTGAACTGAACTGAACAGCTCAGCCGGCCTGCTTTTATAGGCAGCCGGCTGTCAACATTGTAACAACAACCCAGGGTTTCCTGCCTAAATTAACTGACGTGGACCTGAGTGAAAACTATATACACAATACGCATGGTGGCCAGGGTGAGAACTTCAATACATAATAGGCAGTGTCTAACTTCATGTACAGTGGTATCTCAGGTTACAGGTGCTTCAGGTTACAGACGCTTCAAGTTACAGTCTCCGCTAACCCCGAAATAGTACCTCAGGTTAAGAACTTTGCTTCAGAATGAGAACAGAAATCGCACGGCGGTGGTGCGGTGGCAGCGGGAGGCCCCATTAGCTAAAGTGGTATCTTAGGTTAAGAATGGTTTCAGGTTAAGAACGGACCTCCAGAATGAATTAAGTTCTTAACCCGAGGTACCACTGTACTTCAAAATGTGGTCAGCCAGCCCTGATGCATTTGGGGGTCTCCCCTGTCCATTCTGCTAAGTGGGGGCTTTGACATCATCTCCACAGGCCAGCCCTGATGGTGCTCAAGCAGCTGCATTCCTAGGTTCAAATATAAGCACTCTCTGTCCTATAGCCATAGGGCCAGATTCAACTAACATGGTGTAGAACTCAGTGCAGGGACTCCTGCTAGTACAACAGGGCTTTGCCATCCTCCCTCTGCATGTCCCCATACCACCCCCAAATCCACTCTGGAGGTTCAGGAGAACCCCCAGAAGAGGGTGCAGAAGGGGAGATAGTTTTCATCTGGCAAGCAAGAATGAATGCACTGATAGAACAATCATATTAGTGTGATACTGAATTGCATTCCTATACTCGGGTCGCATTGCTCTGTTGAGCATTTAGGGGGGCCAGATCAACATGTCAGGAATCAGGGATCTTTAGGAAGTTTGACGTCTGAAACAAAGAGCCTGCGCCGTACCCTACAAAAACTATAATTTTCCCAAGCAAGCAGCAGTTCTTTAAAAGAAGGCAAATCCCCGTTAAAAACAAAGGACATCTGGCAACCCCCATCAACGCTATACAAAAGTTACAGCTGCAGTCGTGGCATAAAATAAATTGGAAAGCATTCTAAAATGTGGGCTTTTATTGAATTAAATATTAACATAAATAACAAAATGACTACAGAATTGGATGTGGTATTGATTTAAATATTTAATCTGGTAAAGGAAACTATGCAAGGGAGGGAGGGAGGGGGCTGCTTGTGGTTCTTCTTGCTCTGCTCTGTTTGCTGCATATGATTAGGAGCTTCGTGGAAATTAAAAGTAGAAGATCAGAGGGTTCTGATGAAGAATCACCCGCATCCTGGTTGGTGTGGGGTAGACTTCCACAGCATGGTGCTCTCCAGATGTTTTGGACTACAACCCCAGCCATCATGGCCAAAGGTTGGGGATGATGGGAGCTGTAGTCCAGCAACATCTGGAAGATACAAAACTGGGGAAGGCTAGTGAGGTGGGGCATTTTTTTTTTATCTCCTACCCTCCTACATGACATTGTGAAAATCTGGGCCCACCTGGTACATACCCTATGAGAAATTTAGTAGATATATGTAAATATATGGATTTGTAAATTTTATTTGAAGAGCTTTGTATCCCACCATTAAAGTAACCTGAGAGCAGTTTACAAGATGCCAAGTCAAGAAGTCCTTCCCCGTTTTTTATTCCATTAGGCTGAGTAGAAATAATTGTTGCATGTAGAAGTTGCAATATTTGTACTGGATCAATGAATGTATCTATATTCAATTAAGGGGCAGGACCTCTTTTAATTTAGCAGATCTGGTCAAGGGCTTTCTGTTTCCACTCAAGCTCCAAAATGCTGGGAAATTTCAGCAGTTAAGGACCATACCATTAACAGACATGCTATTTATGCAATATTGATATGGCATAGTATCCTGGCCTGTGGTTAGTTCTAGATTCACCTTCACCTTGGAGCTGGATTACTGTCTGTTGCAGAGGAGTGGACCTAAGCCTCTGAAATACACATGCGGATTCTAAACAATTGAAGTTACCATTCCACATTACAAGTACCTAACTGGCAACCAAGACCATCCCTTTAGGATCATAGAGTTTGAAAGGACCTTAATAATAATAATAATAATAATAATAATAATAATAATAATAATAATTTATTATTTGTACCCCGCCCATCTGGCTGGGTTTCCCCAGCCACTCTGGGCGGCTTCCATAGAAGCTCATCTAGTTCAATTCCCCTGACAGAGCTACAATTTCCAGAGTGGTTTAACATTTGATCCTTCTTCCCAGGGACTGCTGGGAATTGTAGCTCTGTGAAGGGAATAGGGCTCTCCTAACCATTCTAAGCAGGGACGCGGGTGGTGCTGTGGGTAAAAACCTCAGCACCTAGGACTTGCTGATCGTCAGGTCGGCGGTTTGAATCCCCGCGGCGGGGTGCGCTCCCGTTGCTCGGTCCCAGCGCCTGCCAACCTAGCAGTTCGAAAGCACCCCTGGGTGCAAGTAGATAAATAGGGACCGCTTACTAGCGGGAAGGTAAACGGCGTTTCCGTGTGCTGCGCTGGTTCGCCAGATGCAGCTTTGTCACGCTGGTCACGTGACCTGGAAGTGTCTGCGGACAGCGCTGGCCCCCGGCCTCTTTAGTGAGATGGGTGCACAACCCTAGAGTCGGACACGACTGGCCCGTATGGGCAGGGGTACCTTTACCTTTAACCATTCTAAGCACCCTGAACAAACTACAGGCCCCAGGATCCTTTGCAGGATGCCATGAGTGTTTAAAGTGGTGTGATACTGCTTTAAATGTATAGTGCAGATGGGTCTAAATATCTGCCAGCTGTGCCACACTGAAACTTGTGCAGGTGGGTTTGTTTTTGTAGTATAGTAGAAATAAGATGTGTGTGCAATGCATATCCCATAGGCTACAGGAAAGGATCAGAAGTTATATGACAGGCAGTTTCTGAATGCTAAGCCCATCACTTTGGTGAAGAGGAGCAATGGGCTGTTTATGAGTAAAGAGCCTCATTCTTGGGGCTCAAAAAAAGAGTAAACTGTAAAACAATGATGGACACACCAAATTAATGCTTAAAAGGAAAATGGGATAAGTCACCCCACCCCAATCTGCTTCAAATGTGCAAAGTCTTAGCATCTATATCAGATGAAATAAAATCTAGTTTTGTTTATTATCATCATCATTATCATTATTATTTACACACACATTGCCAACATCTACCAGCTGGGAGATGAAAACGGTAATATATGCGTATTTGATTACCGATAGATTTTAACAAGGATTGAATTGCAATGTTTGGATTTTCACTGAAGCACACAGAGAGAAATGAAATAGAAAGAGGGACATATTTAGCATATGTGGGTTCATGTGATGTGGTTTCAAGGGGAAATCTTGCAAGAGCAAAAGGGGACTAATGATACTCTGCATTGTACTGTGTGGTTTCTGCACATACAATTTGAATTTGAAAAGTATTCAAGAGAATAACATGTTCTTAAACAAGAGAAAGTAAACATTGCTGAAGTTCAAGAGATGCTGCTTTGTTGAGAAACTGAGCAAAGAAAATAAAGAATGGACAATCAAGGGGAGCAACTGGAGCATAACCACATCTTTAACAAACACAGCTAAATCATCAGTGATGCAATAGCAGTTGAGGCATCTGATGTACCATTCCATCCATTTTGTGGAATCAGTTTCAGCTATTGATGCTTGAAGATGCAGACAATTTTCTTGCAGTTGTGTGGTCTACTACGTGGTCTCTTGACCCATGCTCACTGGTTTGTGCAAGCCATGGAGGGTGGACTAGGTAGAACCAGAGTGCGGTGAATGCTTCATTGAATGATAGGATGGTCCCCAAGAAGCTGGTGGTGCAGCCACTAGGGGGGGGGGGAGGCACTGAAATGAACCCAGAGGTTTATGCCAACTACAACCCAGTCAACAATGCACCTTTCTTTGACAGAATGGTGGTGGTTTAGCTGTCTCCCCCTGTTGAATATCAGGCTGTAAAGTACATGGACAGGCTCCTCCATGTGATCAGAAACTACACTGATTGCTAAGGGCTTATGTTCATGTGGTAGAGCAGGCACAGGCAAACTCGGCCCTCCAGATGTTTTGGGAGTACAACTCCCATCATCCCTAGCTAACAGGACCAGTGGTCAGGGATGATGGGAGTTGTAGTCCCAAAACATCTGGAGGGCCGAGTTTGCCTATGACTGTGGTAGAGGATACTAAGCATGTTCAGCTGCATAGTGGCTGGTGCTTATTAGATTGAGTAGCGAGAAGGCAGGGAGACCAATAGTAGATGAAGCCAGAACTAGTGTCAGGCAGAGCAAACTGGTGCTGTAGTCTTTTGGGTGCCAAATAAATTCACCCAGTCCTTTTAGCAGTTTTAAATCTGGGCTATAAACTATTTTATGCTGTCTCCTTCAAGAATTTTCTTGAACTTTTATGGCTGATTGTTGGCTTCCTGTTCTTGTTATTATTTATCGTCTTGCTTAATATTTTGTTGTAAATTGCCCAGGGAATGTTTTTTAATGGATGGCAATATAAATCTTAATAATAATAACAACAATGGCTTAGCCTCCGTGCCAAATTGCCGGTCTGCTCTCAAGTGGAGAAATGGGCCTATTCTGAACAGGCTGCCTCCAAAGTAAGTTCTTCTTAAGGGAATAACCTTCTCTCTCTCCATCTTCTCTTAGAAATGCTTCTCTCTCTGCGCTTTCTGATGCCCCCGTGTCAATCTCCATCTGTGTCACGGCCTCTTTTGGAGTGGGTGGCAGAGAACGTAGAATATTAGGGAATATATTGAGTTTGAAAAGTTGCCCTGCGTGGGGACATGCTAGCAAGAGAGAGAAATCAGAAGGGGAGGGAGAGGGAGATGGCGAGGCTGAGCACTGCTAAGGCTGATGAAGAGAGACAAGGAGCAGTCAAGAGTGACGAAGAGTGACCAAGGAAAACCAAGGCAGCAGCCGAGGAGTGCAGGGGACTTATTGAGATTCGGAGGCACCGGAGCGGAGCAGCCGACTGTGGCTGCTGGCAGATGCTGAGCAGTAAGCGGGATTTACAGACTTCTGTCTACTTACCAACAAGTTATTTCCAGGCATTGCTTCTCGGCTGGGATGGAGTTTTCAATCACGATGCATGAGGTGGGTCTAATTCCAGGGACTCCTCGCTGAGTATGACCTTAGGGCAGGAGGATTGTTGAGTGCCTCACCTCAGCAGGCTGCTGCTTGAAAGGCTCCAGACTCAGATGTTACTTCCCCTGAATTGCTCATGGCATCCTAATATACTGAGACCGGGACAGCATGACTCAGAGATGGATCAGATTTATATTTTTAAAAGCATAGGCAACAGTATTGATCCATAAGGGGTTGGGGGTGGGGACGTCCTCCAAAATCTATAGTTAGGCAAGGCCTAAGGCCAACCCAAAGGTCACAAAAAGAGAATAAGCTTTCAAGTTCCCCAGAATTCTTCACCAGGCAAGATGTTGCACAGAGCAAGCAGGGCAGATGGGGAGGATAACTTTTTTTAAAATGTACCAAAATTTTGCCTGATATTGTAACCATAGGAGTCACATGTAAACTCAGAGCCAAGATGGAGGTTACAGGCTGAATAAGTCTCTGCTGATGGTACAGATATCAGGTTGCACACCTAGGATTGTGAGGCTAAAGTTGTATACATGCCACACATTGAAAGCACATTCAAAACACACAAAGAATCGTGGAAACTGAAGTTTGCCTCTGAACTACAGTTTCCAGTACCCTTAACAAACTACAGTTCCCAGGCTTCTTTCAGGTGTGTGTTAAATGTACTTTAAAGGTATGGTGCATAGCCAAAGCAGCAACGACTGCTCCCCGTTATTTAAAATAAATGCCTGACTGTGGCTATTCCCCAGGTCCAATGCTTTGTGTGAAACACACAGGCTCCTGATCAAGCAGAAATTTATAAAATGTTCAAATTGTTTCTCAAAGACTATTGATGAAAAAGAAGAAGAGGAAGATCATAGAACTGAAGAAGAAGAAGAAGAAGAGGAGGAGGAGGAGGAGGAGGCGTTTGGATTTGATATCCCGCTTTATCACTACCCGAAGGAGTCTCAAAGCGGCTAACATTCTCCTTTCCCTTCCTCCCCCACAACAAACACTCTGTGAGGTGAGTGGGGCTGAGAGACTTCAGAGAAGTGTGACTAGCCCAAGGTCACCCAGCAGCTGCATGTGGAGGAGCAGGGAAGCAAACCCGGTTCACCAGATTACGAGTCTACCTCTCTTAACCACACTGGCTCTAGAATTGGAAGGGACCCTAAGGGTCATCTAGTCCAACCCTCTGCAATGCAGGAATATCAGTTAAAGCATCCATTAGTTAGCCATTAGTTAGCCCAGTGTCAAGGACAGCCAACAGTAATGCCTTTCACTGACCTCAATCAGTCCTGAGACCCCTACTGGACAGCAACCTGCTTTAAGTTCCTGTGTGATTCCTTCTGTGCCCACCCAGTGGCACAACTGTTTTTGAATGAGTCTGTCTATGAGTTGTTGAAGCTAAGATGGCCATAAGGTGCATGCCTGCTTGGCCTATAGAAAAACCTTTTAATCCAGCTCACTTTCTGTTCACTGAGACTTCCTTCCTAATATTTCCAGGCTTAGGATAAACAAGACAAAAAAAGCCATTTACCCAATTAGCAATTGTGTGAATGACTTTGAAAAAGCAAATTGTAAGCAAAAGGGATTTGGCTTAAGCACCCTTGCCCCCTGCTGCAGTCCAGATCTGGATCAGACCACTTGTGCCTGCTATCTCCATTGTGTGTGTGGGGGGGGGGGTATTGCATTTGGTGGTTTGCATTCCCTCCCAAGTCTGCAATTTACTTGTAAAAAGTCATTCAGTCCATTAGCAAGTGAGAAAATACTGTCACATCTCACCTGGCCCTTAACTCCTCCCTTGTCAGCCCCCCTCCACTCACTTGCCCTGACTCTGCAACACTAGTAGTCCTATTGGCTTACCTGACTGGCTACTAGATCCTATGCTGAAGAGTGACATATGCATCCCATAATACTGCTGCTACAAAATAACCATAACAGCAGCCAGTGTAGTATGGGGGGGGGGGTAGAGTGTTGAACTAGGACCTGAGAGACCAAGGCTCAAATCTGCTATCAGCACACAAATCCCCTTACCCCATACCCCCACGATGGAGAGATTTCTATTTTAAATTATAGAATTTTTCACCTATACATATGAATTAACATATGCAAATTTTATGCAAACCACTCTCCTTTCTTTGTCCTCTCTTTCGGTGATGCATAAGTGGCCACCCTAGCTTTGAGAAGAGCTTTGTTGCATCCCATTAGCAAAGGTCCTGGCCATGATCAGATGCCTGTTAGCTACCTGTCCAAGGCTACTTAGCTACATTATTATTTGGCAATGGTGACACAGATGCTCCTGCATGAATCCCAGATGGGCTCTAAAGGAAAGTGAGGGCTGCCCTGCAGGGCATGAGTTTGGCAGTGTGCGAGGAAACCATTCCGTGCTGGCACGTCCCATTTAAGCTCTTAAGCTTCTGTTTGATTTTTTTGTTGTTGTAGAACATGGAACTGATTAAAATAAAATAAAAATCTCCTTAAGCCTGAGTGTAGATCCTGATGAATATTTCAGCTTTGGGTTGCTCTTCTGCTGTCTCTGAATCTGAAAAGAAGAAAAGAAAAAGCAGATCACAGTCTACATAAATAAATGGGAACCGAAGAGCTCCAACCTGAGCAAAGAGTGCTGTGTGTGTGTGTGTGTGTGTGTGTGTGTGTGTGTGTGTGATATCATGCTGTGGATGCACACTCACTATTTTGAGCACACAGACCAACTTGATGCCCTTCAGATGTTTTGGCTCCTCCACCCCCTGTGGGCCAACTTTGACAGGCCCAGCTGTCAATCATATGATGTCATAATGTTGTGCCCTTCTTCATGTACCTGCTCCTAGAGAGGTCCAGAGGGTGGCAACATGAGAGCGGTGGCTCTCCATTTATAAAACGCTCCTCCTAGGGAGGTCCACCTGGCGCCTTCATTATACATCTTTAGGCACCAGGCAAAAACACTCCTCTTTAACTGGGCCTTTGGCTGATTGACATCCAGTGCCCTTTTAAATGTGTTTAGGTAGGTGTAATTTAAACATACAGTCAGAAGGGGGAGCAGGAAGAAGACATTGGCTGGATCTACATGGAGCTTTTTAACGTTCTTAGAATGATATTGGATACCTTGTTCTGAAACGTCACAGGGCATACTGGTAAAATAAAAACATTCCTTACGTTGTTCCCTCCATAACAACACACTTTCCCATACTGCCAGTTCCTGGTTGCTTTGCAGCACTCTCTAGTGTCACATTTTGATAACGGATTATTAATGTTACAAGCAAAATGTAATGTGTCCAAATCCATTATGATAACCGTTCCTTATCCCTTCCTTAACGTTATAAACCATGAGGGTAGATCTGCCCATTGTGTCTTCTCCATTCCTCCCAACCCACAACAGGGTGTGTGTGTTCAATTCTGTTGAGTACTCCTTCCCAAGCAGCTTCCCTGTGTGGAAGGCATGCTTGCAAATGAGCAAGGAGACATGGATTTTGGAGAGTGCTGTTTCAGGGGCAGTGAGGGGTGTCAGGTGGGGAAAAGGAGAGCTCAGGCAGAAAAGGAGCACCCCACATCCAAAGGCATCTGTGGCGTTTGCCCGTTCATTTGAAAATGTCTGTACAGGGAGAGAGAAAGAGTTAATAGGTAGACCAATAGAAAAGCCAGAGGCAGAGCCTACCTGTTTTTAAAAGGGCTTAGCCTGAGGTTTGGGTTGGTTTGTTTTAGTTAGTTGGTTGGGAAAAGGCAGTTAGGAAAGCAGCTGGCAGACAGATGGAATTAGAGAGACAGTTAGTGCAGTTGGTTCTTGTGTGAGGGGTGGTAGAAGAGTTAGAGACAGGATAAAAATAAGACTAAGAAGGTAAAGAGTAACAACGTTTTGAATGCAGTTAAAGTTTATTTGTGTCTGCAATAAGCTACACTCTTCTTTGTTAACTTAAGAACCTGACTGAGACTAAGTGATTTACAGGGGAGGACCTTGTTGGTGGCAGCGGATTAGTGGTGTACGGGTTAATAGTCCATGAGACGACCGGGGGCTCCATATGAATGCCACAGCATCCACTACCACCACTCCTGCCTTCTTCTGAGAGATGCAACCGGCTCAGTTGCTCCCTCCTTCATTCTCAGGCCTTTTCATTCATGGTGTCTCTCCCCCCACCACCTGCTCCTCCTTCATATCCAACTCTGCCCTCCAGCCCTAGATTGTTCTGGGTGGTCCATTCCAAACTGTGAAAATCTAGGGCTGTCACCACCTTACTCAACTGAGAAGAACCTCCCACAGAAAAGAATTCTGATTCAGTTCAGGGTTTGGTTGAATCAAATACATAGCCCTAATATGTGGCCCCTATAAGCTTGGCTGAGAAGGAAATGTGGCCCTCAGGCTGAAAAGGATTCCCTGCCTCTGCTATAGGGGAATGGGCTGCCCAATCCCTATACATCACAGGTCCAATTCTGACTGCCCCAATCCTTATTTAAAGGGGGGGGGGAGTATTGTCTAGTTTGGCCCAGAACCATGCTTCTATTTTCCCTATGGTCACGCACAGGGAGGGGACAGATCAAGGCTGAGATTTCCTTTCTTTTCTAAAATGACTTTCAGACAGTAAGAAAAGCACAAGCCATAACGTTTTGTCACGGTGACATACCTGTGAATATCTATACATCTAACATGATCAGCGTGGGGTAGTTTGGTCTTGACCCTTTTGCTAAATGTCCCTGCACATCATCTTGCATCTGGGGGAAATTTCTCTCTACCACAGCCTTGAATCAAATAGACCACAAAGTGATTTCCCAAAGCATTAAAAAAAAAAAAATCAGAGCTAAATCAGCGCTAAAAAACATGCTGTGCACCCACTGGATGCATCTACATGCACAGTACGCCTCCTCCTAAGCTGGAGGATTTCAGCAACAATCTAAATCTAAAAATAACTGTATACAATAATAATTACACTTTAGGGACATTGCTGGAAGAGGCGGGGTGGGTCTTTTGTTTTCCATTGGCTGGTGTTTAAACATATGGATTTCACATGGCAAACACACCAACAGCCACTAGGGGGCACCCGCTTACCTCAAACTTTTCTTTTTTAAGAAAACGGAAAAATATCTATAATATTATAAGTGCTGACTGGAGCATACAAAGTGAAGGGAGATGCCAGAATGCCTTTCCTGCTCCCTCTCCAAACAGCGAACACTCACCCTCCTTTCTGCATTATCTAGCTTGTATATACGTAGACTCACACCTCTAGCCAGAATGCAAGTTCCCCAATTATTTATGCTGCAAGCGTCCTTTCACAAATATACCGATTGCATAGATATTCGCTTAGCAGTAGGAAGGCTGGAGATTAGCTTGAAAATACTCCACTGGTTGCAGTATGTCTGCACATATGCATTGCTAGTCGACTTTAAAATGGAGCAAACCACATTTAGCAGCAAAGGTAGCTATGGAAACATAACCAAAATCGTTCCAGCACCTTTCGTGCCGAGCCAGTTCTTGCAGCCAGAGAACACTGTCGAGGGAGGAGAGAATATTGTTTCTTATAAATAATACAATGCAAGGTGTACTGCAAACAGAATCGATATATTAGCAGCTAGAAGTGGAGAGGCTTCAGGCTAACGTTCCTAATAGACAAAATTCTGAGTCCTGAAGAATTCATTGTGCTGAAAGGCTGCCTTTTCCGGGTTTTGTGTTGGTGTCCAGGCAGAAATTTCTACAAATTTCTCCAATAAGTCAGTCTCTCTCTCTCTCTCTCTCTCTCTCTCTCTCTCTCTCTCTCTCTCTCTGTGTGTGTGTGTGTGTGTGTGTGGTGAAAAATGGCACACAGGTACTCACCCCTTAATAAAAGTGTCTTGCGGGCCAACACAAAATGTCTTCCATGGGCAGTATAGAGGGCATAGAGTACCATCACAAAAAAGCACTGCATATTTACTTCCTTCTAGGGGAGAGGTTTTAAGGCAGGTGTGTGCCATAAAAAACCCCCCACCCTTGTAGACTTCAGCAGATTCCCCAAGCGTCCCTATTTTCCAGGGATAGTCCCTGATTTATAGAAGGCACCCCGATTTCTGATTTGATCCTGGAATGTCCCGCTTTTCCTTTGTTGTTTAGTCGTTTAGTCGTGTCCGACTTCGTGAGCCCATGGACCAGAGCATGCCAGGCACTCCTGTCTTCCACTGCTTCCCGCAGTTTGGTCAAACTCATGCTGGTAGCTTCAAGAACACTGTCCAACCATCTCGTCCTCTGACGTCCCCTTCTCCTTGTGCCCTCCATCTTTCCCAACATCAGGGTATTTTCCATGGAGTCTTCTCTTCTCATGAGGTGGCCAAAGTATTGGAGCCTCAGCTTCAGGATCTGTCCTTCCAGTGAGCACTCAGGGCTGATTTCCTTAAGAATGGATAGGTTTGATCTTGCAGTCCATGGGACTCTCAAGAGTCTCCTCCAGCACCATAATTCCTTAGGACATCCCTATTTTCACCAGGGAAATATTGAAGGGTATGGTAGGGCATCCCTATTTTTTTCAGTGGAGGGTGTGCTTCAGTCTTGATACCTCAAATATTTTGGGCCTAATGGCACATTCAGCCAGACAGAACATGAAATGTGTTTTATCCAAGGATTAGGTCAACCTGCATCTTGGAGATATATTACAAGGGAGAAGCTTATAGACAGACTCATCCCTGTCACTTCCATCCTGGAGCACTGCAGGGAGAAAAGCACCTTCCACAATGGTGGATATGTCCTTCATTGTTGTGCATCGTTGCTGAAAAACAATAGATCTCCTCCCACCTAATGTTTTACTGTAAGTGGATGGGGCAGTCATGTGACACAACATAATTTTCTGCCCTGTCACTCGAGTGCAATAATAATAATAATAATAATAATAATAATAATAATTTATTTGTACCCCTCCCATCTGGCTGGGTTTCCCCAGCCACTCTGGGCAGCTTCCAACAAAGACAAAAAATACACTAAAATGTCACACATTAAAAACTTCCCTGAACAGGGCTGCCTTCAGATATCTTCTGAATGTCAGGTAGTAGTTTATCTCTTTGACATCTGATGGGAGGGCGTTCCACAGGGTGGGCGCCACTACCCAGAAGGCCCTCTGCCTGGTTCCCTGTAACCTCACTTCTCACAATGAGGGAACCGCCAGAAGGTCCTCAGCGCTGGACCTCAGTGTCTGAGCAGAATGATGGGGATGGAAACGCTCCTTCAGGTATAATCTTCCATACCAGATGAAACAGTATTTCAAGGTTTATCTGGGATGGTGTCCACTTTCCATATGTCGGTAGCAAACATACAGGATAACACATGGTGTTCAGTGTGGTCTATCTTTCTCTCCCCCCCCAAAAAAAATAATATTACGGTAAGCCCAAGGCTCTACTGCATTGTAAATTAAATCCCTTTCTAGGGATGTTGTATGGAAAAAGAAATGGCTGCCCTGACATCATTTCCCAGGAGCATTTGAAGTTCCTGGAAAGGAAATGGAAGTGATATCATTTTCCAGGGGTATTTTAGGTTACAATTTGTGTGTCATGGCACAGCAGTGAGCTTGCCTTTCATTGAAATTAAGCTTTACCCCTTAAAATAAGGGAGCTCATTCGGGTTCCAGACCTCAAATGATCATATTGAAGTTACATGTAATTGTTTTTCTTTTCATTAATTTAATAATAATAATAAAGAGACCACCCACTACCCACCACATTTCATAGAAGAATTCTCCACCATCACCCAAAAGGAACCACACATCTTGTTTATTTTTAATTTAATGGGGGGGGGCAATGACATGTTGATTGATGATGAGTGAGGGGTAATTAATTAAATGGAAATTGATTTTGGAGCAGAATCTGGTTGAAATTAATTGGGGGTAAATTAATTGAAGAAGAACTGGTTTAGATTATCTGAGACGGGGTGCAGATTAATTGCAGTGTGTTCTTAGGGTGATTTGAATGTGAAATTAATTGACTTGCCTTGTATATTGAAGTAATTGTTTTTAAATTTGCATCTGTATGCATAAATTAGCATATGCAAACTCTATGAAAATTTGTATCCCTTTTCATCATCTTTTGCTGTTGTTTAAGCAGCAACCCTGCCTGTCCTTTGACCCACATAGTTTACCATATATTATTTGTACTCTGGAGAGCGACAGTCCAGCTGAACACAGTGCCTTTCTCCTTCTGTGTCAAATGAACCCAAGACTAAGCTGATAGTATGAGCTGTAATGCATTAAGCAGCATCACAGGCTGTGTGACTAAGGCCCAGAGATGTTCCTTCCCCAGTCTGGTGCCTCCACATGTTTTGATCTACAACTCCCATCAGCCCTAGCCATTATGGTCCATGGGAGGTGTTGTCCAAATATTTTTGGACGGAACCAGGTTGGGGAACGCTGTCTTAAATTAGTGAATAGTCCAGATCTAGCTAGATAATTGCATGTGCTGATGTCATACAGAGGAACCTTGGTTCTTGAACTGCTTTGTTCCTGAACGTTTCGGCTCCCGAACATCAAAAACCTGGAAGTAAGTGTTCTGGTTTTCCAACGTTCCTCAAAACCCAAACATCCGACGTGGCTTCCAATCTGCAAAAAGCCTTGCTGTGAGCCAATCGGAAGCCGCACCTCAGAATCTGTATGTTTTGGAAGTCGAACATCCTTCCAGATTACGTTCAACTTCCAAGCATCCACTGTACAGTGGTACCTCAGGTCAAGTACTTAATTCATTCCGGAGGTGCATTCTTAACCTGAAACTGTTCTTAACCTGAAGCACCACTTTAGCTAATGGGGCCTCCTGCTGCCACCACACAATTTCTGTTCTCATCCTGAAGCAAAGTTCTTAACCCGAGGTACTATTTCTGGTACCTTGGGTACCAAAGGCTGTATATTGTCCCCCTGCTTATTTAACTTATATGCAGAATTCATCATGCGAAAGACTGGGCTGGATGAATCCTTACCAACAAAGGTCCGTATAGTTAAAGACATGGTTTTCCCAGTAGTGATGTATGGAAGTGAGAGCTGGACCATAAAGAAGGCTGATCGACGAAGAATTGATGCTTTTGAATTATGGTGCTGGAGGAGACTCTTGAGAGTCCCATGGACAGCAAGAAGATCAAACGTATCCATTCTTAAGGAAATCAGCCCTGAGTGCTCACTGGAAGGACAGATCCTGAAGCTGAGGCTCCAATACTTTGGCCACCTCATGAGAAGAGAAGACTCCCTGGAAAAGACCCTGATGTTGGGAAAGATGGAGGGCACAAGGAGAAGGAGACGACAGAGGACGAGATGGTTGGACAGTGTTCTTGAAGCTACCAGCATGAGTTTGACCAAACTGCGGGAGGCAGTGGAAGACAGAAGTGCCTGGCATGCTCTGGTCCATGGGGTAATGAAGAGTCAGACACGACTAAACGACTAAACAACAACAACAACTATTTCTGGGTTAGCGGTCTGTAACCTGAAGCGTATGTAAGCTAAAGCGTATGTAACCCGAGGTACCACTATATTATGTTCTCTTGCCTTTTGGTAACCCAGAGCCAGACTCAGGAGGCTGCAAATCTGAGCAGATGATTGGTGTGTAGAGGAGACGCAGGATCTTTTCTGCTGCAGTCACTTTCCCGCTCAGAATTGCCACTGGGAAGAAACAATATCTTTATGAGGAGAAATCCCCACGTAAGAAGGTTGTTCTGCAATAAACACTGACAGAATTGTAAATAGTTAACTGTATGAATGGGAAAAGTCACTTGTTACACTAGCTGAATCTAGAGATATATGTTACAATTGGGTTCACTTGGCAATCTGTCAGGAAGCAGTTTAGACTGCTATAGTGGCCAGGAAGGTGGTTGGGATCGCAAGTCAGGGTTTCTATGAGCTAATCGAATCCAGGTTAGACCATGCGAGGTCCTTTAGTGGTCATTCCATTCAGACTTACTGGTCAATGGTTATAGGCCACTGATGTTTTGGAATTCCAGTGAGAACCAGCTGATTGGTGAACCTGGAAAGAATGGAAGTGCAAACTCAACATTCTTTAAGGGTCAGCTAGGCAGTTTTCAAGGGGCTGTGAAGTGATTCATTGAGGGAATAAAGAAAAGACTCTGAAGAGGCAGGAAGCAAACCCGCAGAGGGCCTAGACCCCAGAAGAGCAGCAGGAACTGGTGTCAGTAGAGTTCAAGAGAGATGCAGGGACAATCTTTGTGGCAGCAGGTAGCTGTTGGAGAGTAAGAAGCCATCCTCAAAGCTGAAATCAATGAAGGTGGAAGCCAAGATAGGCTTGCCATATTTCAAACAGTGAAAATCCAGACAGAAAAGTTGTTGAGCTTTTCTGTCAAATTTGCAGCAGCAACAACAAACCCTGAAGTTTTGAGCTACCTTTAAGGAACATTGGCAAAAACGACAATGCCGACGTTGGTTGCCATACACCTGGATTTTCCCAGACAATTTTTTTTGTGATTTCTGCTTCTGACAACAATATTCCAGATATGTCCAGGAAATTCTGGACATATGGCAACCCTAAAGAAGATCTTCAAGGGGATCTGAAGACTTCGGCAATAGTCATTTGGGAGAGCTGAAGCCAGAGTGTCAGCAGAGGTTGGGTAATCTGAAGAAACAGTGTGTCCTTGACCAGAGAGAAGACTGGTGATAAAGTCCTAAGGAATGCCTGCAAGGTAACTGTGGGGAGGAGAATCCTGATTGAAGAGAAGACTTCAGATTAAGTTCTCTATGCAGCTGTGATTTAACAAGGCAGAAGGGTAATTGGCTAATGGCTTCTTATAGAGGCAGGATGCCGAGCAGGTCTCTAGATTTCTATCTAAAACAAGAGTAAACAACCTGCAAATAAACCCATTATTTTATATTATAGTAAGATTTAATAAATCATAATACATTTGTTTGACTTTTAAACATTGGTTCTCCTGGTCTGCTTGTCTTCTGCTTATATCTAGCTTCTGTGTGTGATAAGAGATGAACAAATATCTTATTTATTTAAAACTAAATGATGGCAAGGAAAATTTATAGAAAAGTAAATAAAGCAGATACTTTGAATTTATGCTTTAAGTAGTAGGGATCCTTCCTATGATAATATAAATATGGTGTTCTTGTTTTTTAAAAAAATTGTATATGGAAAAGAACAGCTGAGAGGTACAGCAGTGAGAGATCACACCTTGTGGACCAGAGATGGGGTCCTCCATGCTTCGGTGGGCAATGGTAGGATATTTAAAGCACAGCCTTTCCTCCATAACAGCCCCTCAAACTGCTTTTTCTCCTGCAGATTCAGACATGATCTTAAAGTACCACATACATGTGATTTTGGCCAAAATGGAAGGGATGGAAGCTGAGAAACAGGACTATTTTCAACTAGGCTCAGTGAGGCACAGACTCCCTTCACTGTCATTGTGCAGACACTGTTTCATCTTGCTTCCACTTGGATGGTAGTAGGCAGAGGCAGTACACTTAGCATATAGAGCAGTCTTTCTCAACCTGTGGGTCCCCAGATGTTGTTGGACTACAACTCCCATCACCCCTAGCTAGCAAGGCCAGAGCTCAGGGATTATGGGAGTTGTAGTCCAACAACATCTGGGGACCCACAGGTTGAAAACCACTGATATAGAGGCATACACAATACAAGAGGGGTCTCCGCTAGAAGCATACACCCATACCCACTGCTGGATCCCTTTTTCAAAGGAAAGTCACCTTTCACATACAATTTGTAACTGAATTGCAAACTGGAAATGAAAATAAGGCTGCACTCATAAGCATATTTACTTGAATGTTAACTCTATCAAGATCAATAGGGCTTCCTTCAGGGAAAAATGTTTCCAATGGGAGTGCTAAGGTCAAGTATCCATGTAGGACAATGCTTGCCCTCTCTGAAATACACTGTACTCTATTTCTGCCCACCTCCCCTTGTGCTGCCACTGTTTAGAGCAGAGGTAGTCAACCTGGTCCCTACCGCCCACTAGTGGGCGATTCAGGATTCCAGGTGGGCGGTAGGGGGTTCTACGCCACATATTACTGCAGCAGTGGTGGGCAGTAAGGAAATTTTACCATCAAGAAAAATGCATTAGTGGGAGGTAGGTATAAAAAGGTTGACTACTCCTGGTTTGGAGGATTCCTTTCTTTTCACTGGGGCTTGGTGAAGGTGAATTTCCTGGTGGGTTGTATCCTTGGATTCAGAGCACAACTAGCATGAACCTGTGCTAAATATCTAGTGTGAACACAACTTGTTTTGGTTGTGGTGAAGTTGAACCATAACCCCAGATCCCCAATTGGCTGCCCTCAAGTAATGTGTCCATCAAACACACCCAGAGTTGGGCTTCCTGGTTTCTACCTACCCACATACATACACAGCAGAATTCTAACTCTGAAACACGGTTTTCTGAGAAGTTCAGCTTTAATTGAAAGAATGGTTTTACAGCATTCAAGGCTGTGAAGAAAACGTTGAAAATGTGTTGGCAGCATTTGTCAAAGCTGCAACATCTTGAAGGGGCCTGAGCATCAGCAGCCAATGTTCAGTGTAACTCTCCATTTTCCTATATAGCTCCTAGCCCATCCTGCTCTGCCCTTGCTGACCCCTGATGACTTCCTCCTTCTACTCTTCCTCCTTACCTGATCACAGATTCAACTACTAAACCTGTTCACCAATGCAGCTGGAAGTTTTAAGCTTCCTGGGAGGTTTTGAAATTCATTTATTACTAGGAATGCCAGAAAACATATTCAAGCTCCGGCTTTGTGGACTTGTATAGCCCACTTCAAAGGAGGGGTGAGGTTTTGTTCTGAAATCCTTCAACTTATATTCAAAGTGACCATTGGAAATGCAGTTTCCCTGTGAGCTAGCCCTTTCTAATCAGCATGTAAGGTCAGCCTGCAAGAGTGGAGGAGAAAGGAGGGAAGAGGAGAGGGTGAGCCATTTTCAACTCTCCATAGTATCTCCAGCTGTCTTTTACAAGGAATGGAAGAGGCAAGTGGGACATGCCTTAGCAGAGCACTCCTCATTTTAATAGGACCTTCCTGGAATCATCTGACTCCAACTTCACAAGCCACCCCCATTGCTCCTCCTCATCCAACCACCCACTCCATGATACCTCAACAGCCCCTGAAATTTGAAGGTGCCTGCACCAATTTGGCATGCTGGTATTTTTTTTCCTGCCAGTTTTGAAGTTTAAAAAAGCAGTGACTCTTAATCCCATTGCTGTTGCCTCGTGTCTTTGTTCTGGTGATATTTGGGGAGGGGTAGAACATTTGGGGAGATATTTGGGGTAGAACATTTGGGGAGGGATAGGAACATGGGTGGCGCTGTGGTCTAAACCCCTGAGCTTCTTGGGCTTGCTGATCAGAAGGTTGGCGGTTCGAATCCCCATGGTGGGGTGAGCTCCCATTGCTCAGTCCCAGTTCCTGCCAACCTAGCAGTTTGAAAGCACGCCAAAAGTGCAAGTAGATAAATAGGTACTGCTCCGGTGGGAAGGTAAACGGCGTTTTCGTGTACTGCTCTGGTTTCGGTGTTCCGTTGTGCCAGAAGTAGCTTAGTCATCCTGGCCTCATGACCCGGAAAAACTGTTTGCGGACAGACACTGGCTCCCTCGGCCAGTAAAGCGAGATGAGCACTGCAACCCCAGAGTTGTCTGTGACTGGACCTAGCTGTCAGGAGTCCTTTACCTTTTTTTTTTTTTAAAAAAAGAAGATCTCAAATGAGTCTGTTTTTAAAAGCCGTTCATCAAAACAGTTCTGAGGTTAATCCCGGGGTTTGTAGCTGACCTGAGGCTGAAAGTGTTAACAGCCAGCAGCCCATCCCTACCCTGCTTGCACACAAGCTCTCAATATACCTGGACAAATGAAGCACAGACATTATTGAGAATGAATATTTTCTCCTTCCAATGAAGTCTCAGCTCAGGGCTGTTCTTCGAAAACTATGCTGTACCTTACGCTCAAGATTGCACAGGAAACAGACAGAACTCTTCTTCAGTCCTGCTGTCATGTGGCTCTCAACAATCAGAAGCAGAAACTTTACTGTCCATTGTTAAACTTTAGTGCTTAATGTTTTAATAAACAGACAGGTCCGTCCCCCTGAATCGTTAAGTCAGCAATAAAACAGAGAGCTGAAGCTGCTTTATGATCTTCTTCTTCTGTGCGTTGCTGGCATGTTTGAAAATGAACCAATGGCCTGCACTTGAAAGCCAGGTTTCACTGCCAAGGTGAAGCACCCTTGAAGTTTTAATGCTGGAATTCGAGAATTCTGGAAGGAAAGTGGCCCATTCTCCCTAGGAAGATGAATTAAGAACATTTGGGAAGAACAGAAATTAAGGTAGCAACTCTCTGTTCTTTCCCCCAAATTTAAAATAATTATGATACATCAAATCACATCAAAAAACTGAAAATGCTGGGCCCCATAGCTCTATGCTGTCCAGTTCCACTGCAGCATTGACCAAGAGCTTCAAAAATGGAGGTAGGCTCTTCTGGATATTTTGTGCATCCTCTCCCAGGACTCATTTACACTTCTGCTTGTGCCATGCCTAGAAAGCATGAGTCTCTATGGTTTTTTGATTGACCCACACAGCCACACTTTCTAGGCATTAGTCCAAGCGGTTTCCCCCTTGCCACACTCCTTTCCAAGGGAAGACCCACTCCTTAGTGATAGATCAGAACACATGTTGTTTGCTCCAACTGAGTGCTAGAGAGTGGTTTTCCCCAAAGAGGAGCAGCAGGACAAGAGGAAATGTGGATAGGCCCCCAGTTAAAAATGCTAAATTTGTAAGTTGATGTCCACTTCCCTGGGAGCAAATCCCACTGAACTCATTTAGCCTTCTGAATAAACATGCTTGTGGATTGGGCTGTTGACAAAGACTTGGGAAGGAAGCCATGTGCAGAAGTTCAGGTTTTATGGAATGAACGGGACCAAAAATTTCAGATCAAATCATTTGGGTGGCAAACACTGGAAAGGACCTTGAAGTGATCTCGGAGTCCACACTGGAGGCAAGTAATAGTTTCAGTTGTTGTCAACATAATATTTTCACAGCAGATTCCCCCCCCCCATGGGGCATCTCATGTTAGATGACAGTACTTTGGTTTTGTGTGTATATAAATTTCACAGACTCATATGCTACCAATGTACTGATGCTTGGCATTTGAGCAAGAGAAGAAGTTAACTGACAAAGTGTGGGCTGTATAGCTAGCCAGAATCTGGCAAGAACTACCACTCTGTCTCTATTTGGCACAGAGTGGAAGTTTGGCATGCGAGATACATTGCAGCAAGCATGTGGTGATGTCAGGAAGATGCAGGGATTTGCTGAATATTTTCCTGTCTCAATTCTTAAGCCCAAAAGTGATGGAGCAGTAGAAATCGTTCCTAGAAGGTGTATGGCAGGGAGTCTTGGGCTGTAAGGTAAGTTAACAAGGAGTTTACCTTACTACAGGGGCAGTTAGAGGGTGGAAGACCCTCCTGAGCAATGGGGGGATGCCTATCAGAGTGAGGTGGAACAATCAACTTCCCTTCCCTTTAAGTTAGGGTACAAGCCATAATAAAAAGGAAGATGTCACAGAGCTATGTAAAAAGAAGAGGCAGTGGCAATATAAATGAATAGGTGAGTTTCTACACAGACACACCCCAACAAAAAAATAAAACCTAGAAATGAAGATGTAAGGCAGTGTTTTGAGTGCAACGAGCCAAAGATGTTGGCAATAGGCTAACAATCCTTCAATGTGGGCCCCTAACTTCAGGTAAAATCTGGGGACATCTCTCTCCTGGTGTTCACCTGGAATGGGTGGCTGTACCCTTGTTTGTAATAAATATACACAATTATAGGCTGTCTTATTTGTACTTATCCCATTGGAGTTATCTTATGCAACTCCAAAAAATGTACAAGAGCAGCAGGCCAGTTAAATGAAACAACAGCACAGAGCAGCTATGCATCTTAAACCAGATTTTGAGCATTGAAGGCCGTATTTAGGAGAAGGGGCTTAAAATACACTTGGTTTTGAAATCTGCTTAAATGTTTGTAGTCTTGGGACCAATGGCAACTCTACAGAAATGGATTTCCATAATCTAGGGGGCAACCACAGAAAAAGCCCTGTCTCTCATATCCACTCACCTTAATGTCTTACATGTAATGAAGCCATCAGGGCTGAAGAGCAGTTCTCCTTACACAACCCCTCTCGATGGTTGGCTGTGGGAGGCCAGTTAGATAAACACCCGTCTGCGTAATGAGGCCTTTAAGTAACCACCATGGTACGCTCTGCATAACTCCCTAGCTACAGTGGCTCAGGGGTATGGTCTGAAGGCACATGAGGACACCACTTTGCTGAAGCTAAACTGGTCTGAGTCTGGTCAGTGCCTGGATGGGTGACCTCCTGGGAAAGGTGGAATAAATGTAAGCAAATCAACCAATTCAACCAAGTTACCCTAATGTCTCCTAAAAGTGCATCAGTATGAAGTAGACCGAACAAGGTGCTTCTGGCTGCCAATTATGGGATGCATCTCCCCCCTCCCCAAAAAAATCCTACTTATCTTCTACACAGTTGGCTAGCTAGTACCATGCTGGGAGAGGTTGGATGAGGATTCGGATCTGGAGGCAAGCTCTGGGTTTTACAGGCATTGTAAAAACAGAAATGTCAAAAGAAGGGAGCACGTTTTGATTCAGCTCAATCTTAGCTGTCTCTGTGTATTTGTGTATCTCTCTGTATGTATCCTGACATGCTTCATGGTAGAGTAGAAAACACAGTGCTAGACACAACTGTGTTTTCTATGAGTTATTTTTGTACACAAAAGAAAAGTATTCAAAATGAATATGGAATCCTCTTCGCATTTTGCAGAAAGGTAATCTCAAGGCAACCCTCTAAAACAAAGTCTGCATCTTTGCTGACATTTTTAACCACTTGCTTTTTATGGGCTAAGATGCTCCCCCCCCCCCCGATAGTGTGCTGTCAACACTGCTTGCAGCTGCTCTGAGATGTTTGTGTGTCTGTGTGACTTGTGTGTGACTTTATGAATGTGTTAATACTGTAGTGGGTTTAAGTCACTTTGAGTCTTCTGTGCAAGAAGCAACTAACAAGTTAATAAATAATAGTAAACAATAATATTAATGTAACCTTACTCCACATCTGTCTAATACAGGTGCTCAGGCCTTCCTTTGAAACATTGGTCTTCGCAGAAATTGCAATGCACAACTGCTTGTCCTTTTCTAAGATGCACTGCACCACAACTATCTTTCAAAAAGAGATGGAGAAAGAAAGAGAGGGGAGGATGAAGACTGACAGGGGAGAGGAAGAAGAGAGGAAGACAGAAGACTAGATAGATAGATAGATAGATGATAGATGGATAGATGATAGATGATTCCTGAGTCCAGAAAGGTGAATAATCTGGTGTAGTTATCAATAGGAGAGACATCTCCCTGACACTGTGTCCACAAACAATTACAACCAGAATATTTAATGTAAACAAGATCATTCTTCTTTAAGTCATTGGGGCTCTGCTGCTTATATCAAGCTCCAGAAGACGAAGAGTTGGGAAGCAGGATCATCCATCAACTCTGCTGAAAGACCTGCTCCACTGAATCACCTCCCCTCAATTGTCACCTAGGAGCATCTATTCCATCAGGAGACAGTAGGGGCTGGGAAACAGGGCCTTCCATTGGGTGTGCTGAAAGTCCATCTCCATTGAATCTTCACCCCCTCAGCTGTCACCTGGAAGCAAGTGTTCCATCAGAAAGTGTTGTGCCCCTGGTGTCAGACTCCCTGTCTGCAGTGGATACAGTCATTGCACCAGTACTTGAGCCCTATATGACTCCTCTCCTGTCACCTGGCAGCAGCCATTTCGTTGGGCTACACCACAGGAAGAGGTGAGTCACAGGGCCACTCCATCAGCTGTGCTGAGAGATCAGCTACATGGCGCTTATCATCTCCCTGAACTGCTTCCATTCCAGATTTCCTTCTTCCTCCTCTTCCCCTTTTCCTTTCCTGTGTGTGTGTGTGTTGTAGATGCTAAGTCTGCAGGCAGGAACTGTCTTGCTTTGATGCCTTATATGGAAACAATCTCTTGACAGAAAAGAAGGATAAAAATGCCTCCAATAGATAAATACTGTACAAGTATTTGAACTGATTTGCGGGTCACAGCTAAAGCCCTTGTGCTGGCTGATAACTGAAAATTCTTTTTCACTCTCTCACAACATAATTTTGTGACATTATTATATTATTTTAAATATATTTTTATTTCTAGTGGAGAAATGCATGTTCGTCTGTTTATTTCTTTTCTTTAGCAAAATTGTTAACAGATGACCTTATATTTTCTTCAACCTTTTTCATCCTCTCCTTCACCATCTGCATTTACTTAAACCCAAATGCCAGGATAAGGAAGACACACATTTATTCCTTGCTTCCTTAAAGTCTTGAGATATTAATACATTAGTAGTTGCTTGGTAGGCTCAGAAGATGCTAAAGATTATGGCGCATAATATTGCAGTAATTGTTAATAAATTACAGCTGCACCCTGGAGCCTCTGATGATAGCATTAAAGGGTTTTCCTCTTCTTCTTTTTCTTCTTCTTCCCTTTCTTAGAGGGGGGCTTTATTCATCACAGCCACTGCATGTGAGGTGGCCTGCATCAGTAGTCTGATCTGTCCATACATCTTGGTTTTGTTTTTGTTTTTGGTTTCAAAGTTTTAATTCAAAAGAGTGTGTGCACACACACTTAAATCTGTTTGAGGTTGGGGGTGGGGTGTTAAGCCTCAACGGTAATAAACCTGTTCTGCCAATGCTTAATGTAGTTCCTGTATATACCAATGAAATGGGAGGCAAACTGAATAAAGCTTTAAAATATCTCTTTCAATGCTTATTTACTTATAAGTCTTAGGCTAAGAAACAAAGGCTACAAATTAAGATATGCACAAGCCAGAAGTATCTGGAAATTTCATTTGAAAGTAAAGCTTTTTATCATTCACAAGCACTAGTTTAAATGACTCACTCCTAGTTATACAGCTAAACAAGCTTTAATGCAAACATCTCTTCTCTCCCTTTGCATGGCGCGTGCCTCTCTCCCTTTGCATGGCGCGTGCCTGTAATCCAGCTACTCCTGGAGGCTGAGTCTGGTGGATGGCTTGAGCTCAGGAGTTCGGGGCTGCTGTGGGCTATGCCGATCGGGTGTCCGCACTAAGTTCGGCATCAATATGGCGAGCCCCGGGGAGCCGAGGCGCACCAGGTTGCCCAAGGAGGGGTGAACCGGCCCAGGTCAGAGACGGAGCAGGTCCATACATCTTGTTGTAAAATTATTAGCATATTATCCTGGGGCAGTGGCTTACAATTCTCTCTCTCTCTCTCTCTTCCTAGCTCAGCAAAGTGATTGAACCCAGCCTCCTTCCCCAGAGTGAAAGCGAAAAGGAATTTGATCCCTGTACACACCTGATGGGCAGTGACTGGCCTGAAGAAACAATCAACAGTAGAAGGAGTCAATTGAAAAGGAATATCTGAGTGTGGAGCTCTTTTCCATTTCTTCTACTCAAGCCAAAGATCCATTTCTGCACACCGCCATTGCTTTTAGTAAGTGCTTCATGCAAGTGTCTGGTGAGAGGGAAATCAAGCCATACCCAAATATTATCTTCTGCATAAAAAATACACCCACCTTTGCACAGAGCGGATCCAGGTTTGAGGAGGTCTTCAGGAAACAGGTCCCCTCTCCTGTGTTAATGAGCCCCAACTGACTTGGCAGCAGCATCGCTCCACCCATCTGAGGAAAGTAAAACGGCATCCTCTGCTAGGGGACAGCATCTTAAGTGTCCGCAGTGCCCCTGAGCAATGGCAGCGGCATTGCGTGCAGGTCCAGTTGCCTGGTGCAGAGGACCCAAGGCAGGCTTTTACACTGGTGGACTCTACTGGGCCACAGTCATCCCAGGTGCTGCCTAAGGCCAGGCCTTCCCTTGTGCAACTCCCATGCCCAGTTTAGCCAGCTAGTTTTGTGCTCCTGCATGTGAAATGAGTGGGAAAGTTAGAACTGAAGACAGGTATGATAGGACTGGAATGCTCCATGCTAGATCCATCAGTGGCTGCAGGGACTGGGCTGTAAAGAGATGGGCAGATGCAGAGGAGGGAGCGGGTGGCAGCAGCAGGGTCAGGTTCACAGGTGCCAATCTGCTGCATAGTGGAAATATTGAACACTGGTGGAGAGGCGTCTCTTTAGAAAGCCATGCAACAAGTTGTTCAGGTTGTTCCGTCCTTTTACAGAATCATAGAATTGTAGAGTTGGGATGGAGCATGAGTTCATCTAGTACAACCCTCTGCAATGCAGGAATCTTTCACCCAATGTGGGGCTCAAACCTATGACCCTGAGATGCTCTACCAATTGAGCTATGTGGGTCTGTGGCAGGGGTAGACAGTGTGGTGCCCTCCAGATGTTGTTGGACTCCAACTCCCATCAGCCCCAGCATCACAAATAACTCAGTGGGTAACCTTACATGAGGCACTGACTCCCCACCTTAATCCTTAATTCGTAATATATGTGGAATAGTAGTGGCCTACCACACAAGATTGTTGTTAAGGACTGCTGGGATTATGTGCCTGAAGTTCACTAAGCACTAATTCTAACAGTAATGTTACAGGAACAGGATTGACTTCAAGATACAGCTCTCCCTGGGAGCTCTACCCTTGAATGGCTGGGTATGGTCCAGTACAAAAATGCTGCACAAAGGCACAAAATGAGGGTCACAAAATGGACTCTACCTTTGCAGTTGACAAGAAGTTCACAGTGGCACCCAGAATAGTTTTCTATGTGGGAGAATCAGAACCCCGGTGCTCACCAGCAATGGAAATTCATTGCCATTGTAGAAGCACTGCACAGAATGATTTCAACTTTCTGTAAGTTTTGTGGGAACAGGACACAGCTGAAATCCCACACATCAGAGCCATGCAGCTTTTCACCATGTAGAGGAACTCTGTGGCTGCATGCAGATTAAGAAGATGGGAGGGTGATGCAGTCATGGTGTTGGACTAATGCTTGCCACAGCAGGCGTGATGTTCTGGTCACTGCCAGAGGAAATTAGAACCACGAGTGCAGTTCAAACAGATCAGGTTATTCTTGAGCTGAGCAAAGACAAAATGGGAATGATACCAAAGCTGCAAAATAAATCAGTGACAGAGGTGGAGCGGCAGAAGACAAATGAAGTTCAAATTCCTCCTTGTTTATTTGAATGTTTGGACCATTTTCCACTTGATTTATGCATTTGCTTCCATATATTTTTCATTTTTTTATTTATTTTGGAGATAATTGGATTTCGAAGCTTTGCAGCCAGACACTGTAATTGATCTCTAAAAAGATGGATTTGTCGCTTAGCTGGGCACAAACCTGGCAACTGGAAAGGGATATACACAGATATATAAACAATGACACACACACGCAGAAAGAGAGACACTCAAACATATACTCAGTTGGTACAATAAGTAGGTTAGAGGAAGAGCTACAGGGTTTTGCTTTTTCAGCCAGCCAGGAACTGGGCTAGAACTATCATGTGGACAACATTTCTCTTCTGCACTGGCTTTGGGTGCTGTACCAGTTCTGGGTGCTCATTGATGGTGTTCATGATCGCATGTATAGCTAGATACTTCCCCCAATGCAAGAAGGAAATGAAAGGAGCGGTGGCAATACACTTGCGTTTTCACTTTATAATTATTGTAAACATGTAAAATGGGGGGCATTGTTGTCAACCTCCCCACAAGTGGATGCACAGGCTCCACCTGTGTGTGAATCTCACACAAATTCCATTTTTGTGTGTATATTATAGCAGGCAGTAGATAGAACAAAGAATTGTGAACGCCAAGATACATATATCTGCATCTGCTCCCTTCTTGGAAAATGAGAAGCTTGTGAAGTAAGTCCTACTGTGTTCAATATGGTACCCTCTCTACCTAGTAGTGGTGTTTATGACTGCAGCCATAATCTTGCATGGATGCTGTCCAATAAGACCTTATTTGCATTGCAACTGGAGGTAGATGAGTTTCTGGAAACACGTTTTTCGATTCCCTTTGCCGTCACTGTTGGGTTTGTTCATGATGCACAGAGTATTACCACATCGACATTCAGAGTCATAAATCAAGCGTACAAAGCTCCAAATTTTTATTTTTAAAACAATCCCAGAAGATTTAAAAGCATAATAAATAGTTTTGCCATCTGGCTGAGGAGCCTTTAAGAATTCAGGTTCTCAGACTAATCTCTATAGAAGGGTTTATGAACTTCATTTTAATGTAAGCTGAGAGCCTGACAGAATCACACGGCTCCAAGGCTTGGACTTTGACAGCCACAAGACTCATAACAATGCCATGGGTTTTGGCAGCAGCTCTGGTGAAGGCACGGCTTCTCTGGAATGCCAATTAACTTGGGCTCAGATGACATGGGTTGGAGGCATACCTACCTGTTTAAACCAGATCTGTACTCTCAGTCAGCTATAAAGCATGGGTGGAAGTCTGATTTAAAGAGGAAAAGGAGTGTGTGAGTGAGGGGAAGCCAAACATTTTCTCCTTTCATGGAGAAAACTGCAATCCATCAGACTTCTGGCACTTTCCCCCAGTTGATCCAGAGTGGTAGGGCAGAATTAAGAGCACAAGACATATATGGGGAAGGATTGCTGAACCCTCCCCCCATTATCTCAGCTCAGAGATAAGGGGGGGAGGGTTTAGAATCTCTTCCCCATATATGCTCTGTACTCTTAAATTAGACTCCCAAGCCTGATTGTTCACATGGCAAGAGCAGAGTCAGGTGTAAGCAAACTGAACTTCTGCCATCACCTATAGTTTTACCCTTAAGACTGCTTCACTCATTATAGTAAAATGCTGTGTGTATATGCAAGCAATAAATAAATAAATGTATGAACATGTCAAACTGTCGTATATTACACCAGTACCCTTTTCAGGGAACTAGGATTCATCATGGACCCTGAATACTTATACATTCTGGGTACCTTGGGTTAAATACACTTCAGGTTACAGACTCCGCTAACCCAGAAATAGTACCTCGGGTTAAGATCTTTGCTTCAGGATGAGAACAGAAATCGTGCAGCGGCAGTGCAGCGGTAGCAGGAGGCTCCATTAGGTAAAGTGGTGCTTCAGGTTAAGAACTCTTTCAGGTTAAGAACGGACCTCCAGAACGAATTAAGTATGTAACCAGAGGTACCACTGTACACTCAGTAGCAAACACAGATTTACTACTGTGGGATGTGAGAAGCAGCCAATAGCAGGCTACAATCCTTAAACATGGAGGGGGAGCAGCTAAAATGAGATGACATAAATTTCTCCCAGGTTTGGGGCCATGTTGTAAAATCATAAAGGCACTAGATCCTTCATAGCAAAGTGTTTGTTTAGTCCTCCACCAATATGTCCACAACACATCTGCCTTTTGGCACTCTGGGTTTCATACGTGTGTGTGTGAGTGAGTGAGTGAGTGAGAGAGAACAGAGAATCAGGTTTACTGTGCATTGCTGTGATTGGCCATTTACAAGATCTGTGTAACATAGCTGACATATCCATCCCAATCAGTAGTTAGAATCATAGAATCATAGAGTTGGAAGAGACCACAAGGGCCATCGAGTCCAACCCCCTGCCAAGCAGGAAACACCATCAGAGCACTCCTGACATATGGTTGTCAAGCCTCTGCTTAAAGACCTCCAAAGTAGGAGACTCCACCACACTCCTTGGCAGCAAATTCCACTGTCAAACAGCTCTTACTGTCAGGAAGTTCTTCCTAATGTTTAGGTGGAATCTTCTTTCTTGTAGTTTGGATCCATTGCTCCGTGTCCGCTTCTCTGGAGCAGCAGAAAACAACCTTTCTCCCTCCTCTATGTGACATCCTTTTATATATTTGAACATGGCTATCATATCACCCCTTAACCTCCTCTTCTCCAGGCTAAACATGCCCAGCTCCCTTAGCCATTCCTCATAAGGCATTGTTTCCAGGCCTTTGACCATTTTGGTTGCCCTCCTCTGGACACGTTCCAGTTTGTCAGTGTCCTTCTTGAATTGTGGTGCCCAGAACTGGACACAGTACTCCAGGTGTAGTTCATCTTTCAGGAATTCTTTGCCAAAATGCCAGTAGAATATTGTGCTTTCATTCCCCTTATCCATCTACTGTAGTGAAAATATGGGACAATGGGGCAAAACAGTGATCATTCAGCTTTGGTGGAAGCTTCCGTGGCTATTGTCAAAGGACATTTCCATAGCCGTATTATTGCATATCTTTCTACATCCATTGCACTTTTCAGTCTCAGTCTCTTTGGATCCTCTGTGGGCCTTAAAATTATCCAATAGAAATGTTTGAAGATACAGGCCCCACCTCCCTAAATTTAGTTATTTCAGAAAGAGAGAGAAAGAGAGAGAGAGAGAGAGAGAGAGAGAGAGAGAGAGAGAGAAAGCAGGCACTGATTCCACAGCCTGGTATGCAAAGGATTTCCTGGCCTACACTAGGCCCTTGCATCTGTTATGTGTTTGGTGGTGGTAGTGGGGCCTTAGATCAGGAAACAGAAGGACTCTTGTTTCCACCAGACAGGCTCTCATGTTGATTTCTGGCCAGCCCTAGAAATCAATCTTTGTCCCTGACATAAGATGAGGCTCCTAGAGAGGTCCCTCATCTGCCTCCTGGTTCAACTATAGCATCCTTCTTATTGGTATTCGACAGCACCACTTCCCTTCATAAAAGGAACCTCTCCTCCATTCAGGGAGTTGGGCCAGGTTTTGCTTTACATTCATGTGTCTCGTTTACCACATCTGGGGGAGAATAAACAGGCATAACTATGGAGACCTCTTTGCTCCCTAGCCATTCCCAGGACAATGTTCTGCCCTGAGGAAAATGTATGAATCTTCCTGCCAGACTACCCAGATTTACATCAGCTGTACCATTCTTTCTATAGCTACAAGGAGTCACCCCATTCCCTGACATCTTAGGAAATGGGGGCAGATGGTGTGTCTGCTTGCCAATCCATAAGCAGAGTTTGATGAAACTCCCTTTAACCCCTGAGAGCCTAGTGCTACATTTGGCTTCAGCACCATGTTGGATTTGGCAATGAAGAATGAATTGAATACTCCGTAAAAAAATTATAATTCTTCCTTTCTTAACCACATTCATCCCTCCCTCCCTCAATAACAGAATTTAGTTCTTCAGGGCAGGAAATGTTTTATGTTAACTATCATATAAACACTGAGGGCACTACATATATGAAACAGGACGAGGAGGAAGAGGAGAAATTTCGCAGCTGATGCGAAACTCAGTGGTAGAGCTTTTGTTTTGCATGCAAAAGGTCCTGATCTCAACCCCTGGCATCTCTATGTAGGCTTTTGAAATCCTGGAAAGTTAGAGAGTGTCCTAAACTGGATGTACCAATGGTTCAGCTCAGTCCAAAGCAGCTTCTTGCATTTCTTTGTCTACAGAGTAGACAGTGGTTCTCCATCTTCACTTTCACAGTCTTACGAACCTTTTCGCTAGAGTCTGGATTTTGGATCTTGTCTCTGTGAAATATGTGCTCTATGTCATCTTCAGATGAAGGGTGGTATACAAATCTAACACACAAATAAAGAATGCTGCAGTTAATCGTGGTGAGAAGAGGAACCATTCCTCTTCCTGGTGGGTCTCACACCCACACCGAACAAAGACGTAGAACTTGGAGGCTGAGCAAGCAATATAATAACCCTCCAGAGCTCTATTACAATACTTCCATGGAATTTTTGTGGCTTGTGGGGAGGATTGTTTTACAAATAAATCTCCAAAGAGGTAGGGGAACTCTCCATTCATTGTCCATTGTTGTAAAAGCTAGAAGAGGTAGTATTACTGACTATCCGTTTCCCCATATGGATCCCATATCCCTTTGAGCACCTGATCTTCTACTGCAGGCCCTGCTTTACTGCTTACTATCTAGCACCCAACAGCTGCACCGACAGAGTCCATCCCCAAGCCTGTCAGGGCAGGAAATGGGTTTCAGTGCCTTGCATAGCTACGCTCTGTAGACAAAGCCACTTGGCAAGGGCTGCTAATCCCCCCTCCTCTGTGTTATTTTGTTCAGCATAACCAAGTCTTTGGGGATACAATTTCTACCAGAACTTGTTAACAATTTATAACTATTGGCTTGATCATGGAAAGCGGGAGATTCCTTCATTAAATTAGTCCCTGATCCAGACTCCCTGAAGGAAAATATATTCTTCAAAAAATGCAAGGATTATAAGCAAACCTCACAAAGCCAGTAAAAATAGAAGCAGTGAGGGTTGGTGTTTGCTGTCAGAGAAGATCTAAAGCTGTCAGAAAGTGAGCTTTTGTATTGTTCTTTATAGTTTCCACTTGTCATTCTTAAAGGGGCCCTGCTTCAACATTTAAAAAAATAATAATACAAAAACTCATGATTTCTTCAAGCAACCACAGACAAATTATTGAAGCCTGATAGGTCATAGGAAAGTAGACCTGAAAATTTGGTCAGTCAGCTCAAGACCTTCTGGTCATCAGATGCGTTGGGCATGAACCAAGTATTCCCAGTGCTGCTGACATCTTTTTAAATGCCACAGATATAGGTTGGCTCTGTACAAGTCCTTTTGATTCCTCAAGGTCAAGGTGGATGTTTCCTTGGTGGATGTTTCCTTGGAACCAAGATGGGGAGGGGGTTGGTCCTATTGTGTGATTGGGTCATCTTCTAATGTATGAGAGATCAATTCCTATACATTTTTATTCTGAAGCAAGTCTGTGAGTTTATTAGGCCCCAATGAATAAATGAATTCATTAGGATTGCAGCATACAGCGCAACTTAGGAGACAGGGGTGAGATCCTGTAGCAGAGCTTCCATGTGTTCCTAAGCCCTGCTGGATAACTGCATCCTGGCAGGAGCTGGCTTTTTCTTACCTTTTTCTTTGGCTATTTTCTTCTTTTCTTCTTTCACTTCTTCTTTGGAGTCAACAGGAGAGAGAATTAACTAGTCCAGCTCCAGGACTGGCATAGTTGAGGGTTCCTTTTGGGGGACAAAAGGCATTAAGATCTTATAGGTCCTTGGTTCCTCACCCCAACCCTGCCCATGCCCTGTTTTTGTTCCTACTGTTGGTGGAACACTGTTGGCAGAATATCTGCATAGTGCTTTCTGTGGGTATACCAGGGGGCATAAATGCCATCTTATTGGTGGGTTTCCCTCTTTGTTGGTGGAGCAGCACTTACCCCACATCCAAGGGCATCTCAGCTGGCCTTTGGCTATATTTGGCTATCTTTAGAATTGCTCACTAACTGGAGTCAATGGATTCGATGAGACGTTATTGTGCAGCGAGTGAACAGAAATCCAAATACTGAATGGTTTGTCTCAAACGATGGAGGCCTGTTCAAATGTAGAATGAGAGCTCATGACTCACAGAAATGTGCAAGGGCCTCTCTGTGAAATAAATAAAAAATAAAAAAAAATTGCTGCAGCAGGTCCATCTGAATTCACTTCACATTTTGCTGTTGACATCATATGTGCAACGCCCCTTGGAGGATTTTGCTGACCACATCAAAACCACATGCTTTTGACTTTCTCAAAATCCATACAAAGCAACACCCTCCAAATTTACCCCGAATTTTCGCTGTCCGTTAAATTCATTGGCACTTTGTCTGGTTTGGAATACACAGAGTGCTACTGCGAATTCTAAACCAAGTGAGTGGCAACAGTAAGTGGATAGCAACACATTCAGGCTTCCAACAGAGAACAACAATAAATGAAAACACCAGAGCTGTTACAGTTCATGGGTCAACCTCAAAGCAAAAGCCCCAAAGCATCACTCCTGGCTCTTTAGCTATTTGCCTAAGTAATGTTCTTTCCCGCTTATTCAGTTCTGCATTTCAATCCCAGTAGGGGGTTGAATGTCTCCACCCAGTGCCCATCAGTATGTGAATTGAGGAGGAAAGACTACACCTCATCACTTCTGCCGAATTGGTTTCCTAATTGATGCTGCACATTTTAACAAGCAATCATGAAGAATTCTGGTGGGGGAGGAAAAAAGTGGGAGGGGGAAATGGGCACCTTCAGTGTTCAGGCTGTTAACTGTAATTAGCCTGGTTTCTGAGATGTAATTATCTCGCAATCTCAAAGCAAACTCCCTGGAGGGATCAGCACAGTTAAAGACAATGCGGTATTAAAAATAAATTATTAGAATGATGCCCACTTGCTGCTATTTCAGGATCTGTCCGTATTTCCCTTTCTTATTTAGGCGTCTGCGCTTAGCTACTGTGACTCGTCGCACCCGCCTGTCTGGTGAGGTGCAGCATTTTTCTTCCCCAGTTATATGATCCAGAAAGAGGTTGGGGGTTGAGGAAGAGAGAGCAGATCTATCCCTGCTGCACACTATGAACTGCTGTTTCGCTTTGTCACACTGCAATTAGGAAACCACTACATTTGTGGTGGAATTTAATTCTTACCGGCTATTTAATAGATCACACTTTACGAAGTGTTTGAAGTGTTTGAAAACAAATGGGTTGTAAGAAGAACATGATGCAGACGAGTCTCCCAAATGCTTGCCATACTTTCAACAACCACTTCCATGAGGACACCATTTGCGTGAGGGAAAACGTTGCAAGGTCTCTGGCCTGCCTGGAAACACTGATCAGAGAGACCCTCACCCTAATCCATGGTGTGTTGGAACTGTATGGTGAGAGTTGGTGGTGAGAGAAATCTACTCTGGCCCTTCTGAGATGCACAGGTTGTCTACTTTTCCTTCACATAACACTGAGGAGAAGTGCTGGCAAAAATTATGCCCTGCATTACTGGCAAATCTGCCAAAGAGTAGTTGAGTGGAGGTCTGTTTCTTACACTGCACTTGGCACAAGTATTTCACTGTTGCTGTTTTTGCATGCAAACATACTTTTTCATATTTCACCAGCAATTTGGTCTGCCAGCACTTTTGGGTAGATGCAGATGTAGAACATTCATCCCTACACAGAATCAGAGAATTGTAGAGCTGGAACGGACCCTGAGGATCATCTAGTCCAGTGGTTCCCAACTTGTGGGTCCCCAGATGTTGTTGGACTACAACTCACATCATCCTGAGCTCTGGCCTTGCTAACTAGGGGTGATGGGAGTTGTAGTTCAACAACATCTGGGGACCCACAGGTTGAGAAAGGCTGATCTAGTCCAACCCCTGCAATGCAGGAATATCCAGCTGTCCCATATGGGGATCAAACCTGCAACCTTGGCGCTATCAGCACCACGCTCTAACCAACTGAGCTATAGCTTACAACCTCCTCAGTATAGACTTGTCCAGGCAATAGAGCGCTGTGTGCAGTGAGTTCTTTGATATATTGACCACATTTCCTCAGTGTATAAGTGGCCAGGTCAACAATCTGGAGAACTCCTTTCTCTTTTAAGTCATTGATACAGCTGGTGAGGGATGGGATGGGATGAGAGGCACTACAGAGTGGTAACTGAAGGGGAAATGGTGCTCATACCCTTACCAAAGGAAGGCACAGAGCCACCTCAAGCCTTGGCTGCTACTGTCTGAATACTGTGGGTAGCAGTGTCCTATCTGACATCTGTGGGCCACATAAAGTGTGCTGGCAATTCACCATCTGTATACCTGCATGGTGCTGACTGAACTGCTTCGCATCTGTCTCATATCTCCCTCCAGCCAGGATCTGAAGCCTCCTCTCTCTCAGCTGCAGCCAGACTGGCTTGAAGACATTTTGCTGCCTGAAAAAAGATGGTGCCTCTTCCCATTCCATCTCCAAAAGCTGGCAGCTGAATCTTCCTTTCCCGCTGGCAATGGGGCAGTGTCCTCCACTGTGCCTGAGGACAGCAGGCGTATTGTGAGCAGGAGCTAAAGTAACTTAGAAATGGCTGTATGGGGGAATCAGTTCTGGGTGGCACCAGCAGGGAAGAAGACAGGAAGATCTGACTACTTTCATTTTTGTGCATAGTTGGGTAGCAAGCTATGGCTGAGTAAAATCTGGTCACCTGACACATGCAGCTATGTCCATTTCCACCCCCAGCATCTGCTGCCTCAGGTGGCAGCAACACTCTGTCTAATGGTAGGGCTGGCTCTGCTTGTGGTTTTGGCCGCAGTGGTGGATTTTGGGATCTCAATTTCAGTGGTGTCCTGTGTGCCAAAATTCAGCACCCTTCATTGTAAATCATAATTGTGGCATGCATTTAAAGGGGAGGGGAGGGAATGTGCTTTTAAGGTATGGTGTGTGCGTAGCCTTTGTCACAGTCAAGTACTGCCTCTTTGCCCATTCTCTGCCAGCTGTTTTGGTGGCTTTAAAGAATGGGTGGGGAACCAATGTTGGTGGGCTTCAGTCATTCCTAACCATTGGGCCATGTTGGCTGCCATTGAAGGGATTTTGTGTGTGACCACATCTGGAGGACCACAGGTTCGCTACCCCTGCTTTAGAGGGTTATTAAGGTTGTAACATGCCATACCCCACATTCCTGAGCATCTGTACAAAATGAAGGTGTATATAAAACTTTGAGGGTGGGAATTTTATGAGTACATATGTATATGCAGAACTAGAGCACATCCATGACTCCTGTCCCCATATTTAATGCGAGAAGCAGCCATCTAGCTATTCCTTTAGTAGCATGCAATTAATGGATGCCTTTTGGATTGGAAGCTGGACTGCTAATGCAACAGACTTTATAGCAGCTTTAACTGCTGCAGCTCCTCTTAGGTCAACCTCATAATTCTTCATACAGCAGGAAGCAACTGCGTCGTCTCCCTTTCTTCCTCTCCTCCTCATATCTAGTCACTCACAGGATGCACAGAGCGAATCTGGAGAGCCCATTAAAAGCCACTCATCTGGAAAATAGTCTCTGGGCCTTGTGCTCACGCCGGGGTCTTAGCTGCTGAGATGAATCTGACAGTAGCAGCAGCAGCAGCATGTCCATGGGGAAGAGACGCGGCTGTTAATGGCTTCACAGATAGACCGTGTGGCAGTTTTCATAAAGTGATTAATAATTAACACGCCGAGCCCGTTCAGATTGGTCGAGGCTATAGATCGGAATCTCCTTCTCAAAGGGATTGTAGCAAAAAGTAAAATGAGAATGAAAACTGCTATGGTGGTCCATGGGAATTTGGGGGCGGAGGGGGCGGGAATCCAGACAGCAACTCTGGCACAATACTTTTATTAGGCTGAACTAAAGTAGTTACAATTTGCAAAGTAGTACGCAAGTTTGCCAGAGTTCTAAATGTTATGGGATGAGGAGGCAGAGGTAAAAGGTGTTTTGCTAGGCATGATGAAAAACCCCAGAATGCCATTTGTAACATGGAATTCAGAAAGGTGGTTTGTTTGTTTGACTTCCTTACTTTAGACCACAGGATGGGCTACTATTCCCATCCTCAATGGAAATTCTCACCACTACTGGCCATGTTGGCTGGGGTTGAAGTGAGTTGGAATCCAACAACATCTGGAGGGCTACAGCTTCTCCACCCCTGTTTTAGATTATGCTTGGCTTGCACACATAGATCTCAGGTTGCAGCAAGCCAGAGAAGTCCAAGAGCAGCTCTCCCTTGAAAATATGAAAACCAGTACAGTGGAACCTCGGGTTACAAACACCTTGGGTTACAAACACTTCGGGTTACAGACTCCGCTAACCCGGGAGTAGTACCTCGGGTTAAGAACTTTTTGGAACAAGAAGGGGATAAAATGAAATTGCAGAGCTTTGAGAAGTTAAAGGACAAAGTGCGAGATTGGCTCCATTATTATCAAATAATGGAGGTTTTTAAGTTGGACAGGAAAATTGGCTTCCAGGTGGAAAAATCAAAATTAGAAACAGAACTGATAGAACCCAATACTAAGAACTTGTCAAGAATGTATAACTTACTGTTGAAATGGAATACACAAGATGAAACAGTGAAATCAGCTACGATAAAGTGGGCACAATATATTGGTCATAACATTATATTTGCTGACTGGGAACAGTTGTGGAACACCGGTATGAAATTTACGGCATGTAATGCCTTAAAGGAAAATATTATGAAAATGATCTATAGGTGGTACATGACCCCAGTCAAGCTTGCAAAAATCTACCACTTGTCTGATAATAAATGTTGGAAATGTAAAGAAATTGAAGGTACTTTTTTCCACCTTTGGTGGACGTGCCCAAGGATTAAGGCTTTCTGGGAAATGATATATAATGAACTGAAAAAGGTATTTAAATATACCTTCCCTAAGAAACCAGAGGCCTTTCTCCTAGGCATTGTCGGCCAATTGGTGCAAAAGAAAGACAGAACATTATTTATGTATGCTACAACAGCAGCAAGAATCGCAAAGTATTGGAAGACACAAGACCTACCCACCTTGGAAGAATGGCAGATGAAGGTGATAGACTACATGGGACTAGCAGAAATGACTGGCAGAATCCGAGACCAGGGAAAAGAGACGGTGGAAGAAGATTGGAAGAAATTTAAAGGCTATTTACAGAAATATTGTAAAATACATGAGTTTTAGAATGATGTGGTTTTCAAAATCAAATGGAGTACAGCTGTAAAGATTAAGTTGAAAGGAAAGTAAGGATGACAATTAGATAAAATTAAGGGTGAGGATTTGCTGAACTAAATTTTTGAAATGGGAATGCAGAAAGGGGAGGTATGAGGAGGTCGGTGAAATAAGTTTTAAGAAAATAAGGTTTTGAAATTATACTTGTTCTTTTTTTATTTTATTTTTGTTTGTGTTTGTGTGCATTGTTATGTCTGTTATAATTTGTAAAATCCTAATAAATATTTTTATATATATATAAAAGAAAGAACTTTGCCCCAAGATGAGAACAGAAATTGTGCAACAGCGGCACGGCAGCGGCAGGAGGCCCCATTAGCTAAAGTGGTACCTCAGGTTAAGAATGGCTTCAGGTTAAGAACGGACCTCCGGAACGAATTATGTTCGTAACCAGAGGTACCACTGTAGTTGTTCAGATTTGTTTCTACCACTAATCAGAGCACATTGTCCTTGTGCAAGGCAAAAGCAGAAGTAAAGAAAAATATGGCAATCCTTTTGTTTGTACAGCTGAAGGTTTATTTTAGGTGGTGCATCAGAGTTAAGAGTCAATGGAAGCCAAACTGGGTATTAATATTACCTAGTGGTTTCAAGGAATCTGGTTTTCAAATTAGGCAAAGTCCCATAGCTAGGCAGTGGAATAGCTGGGAGTGTAGGGAATCTTTTTCAGCCCAAGCACATCATTCATTCATAGATAGGGATGGGGGAGAGGATTAGTTCGGTTTTCATTTTTGATGCAAAACTTCCTAATTCGAACTTCCCATAACAATTTGTGTAGCAAAATGCAGCTATTTTTCAAAATACTTTTCTAAATTTAGTGGTGCAGCCCCAAACAGTGTACAAGAATGCACATATTAAGGAAAAGTGTGCATAAAAATGCTTTGATTAGTGCAAACAACACAAAAAAGTGTGGTGTCAGGGAACATAGCTTGTAAAAATGTATACATTAGGATAAATGTACACTATAAATTTTTCAGGGACTTAATAACAATAATTATCAGACCAATGTGGAAATGGGTGGAACTGAAATTAAGATATGAAAGATGAAGAAACAAAGAAACTGAAATTGAAAGATTTTCCCATTACTATTCATGGCAACCATTCAGGGGCGACTTGCAAGTGATGAGCTGGGGGTAGATGAAAAAAAAGTGGGTGGAGCAACAGATGAGACTGTTATCTTTCTGGGGTAGGTTGTATTCCTGTCATACAAAAGTCAGAGGTTTCTAACCCCGCCCCCCAACACACACACACCTCCATTCTCCTTCCAGGAAATAGGCATTATCATAGTTCATTGAGAGTGTGCACTCAAGACACATGCAGAGCAGAGTGGGTGAAACGTGAAGCATGGACAGGGTACATGACTCAGAGAGAGTCCCAAGGTCCAGACAGAAGCCTGGAGGGATACATTCAGACTCCAACCTAGAGATTTCTACCCCGGCAGGAAAAGGCCATCTGCCTCCATTTCTAGTGTTCTAGTGGTCACATCAGGGGTGTAAGCTACTTATGTGCCCCCAACCTCTCAGTTGGGCCAGACTGTACAAAAGGTGTGAGTAAAGCATCCCAGTGCTCCTTGTTTGTGTAGACAAGGATTCACATATCGTGATAAAACAAAGCAGTCCTGTTTTAAGACCTTGATGATATAAGCCAGCCCATAACTTGCCGCAACAGCTGCTAATTGCTTTCTTTCAACCCTTTTCTGGACCACCTGATTTATAGTTCCAGCTCTAGACTGTTTTCACACCAATCCCGTCTCCTTCGCCTCAGCAACTTCTTCCTTTCTTGCATGACTCCCCTCACTACAGGCCCAGCTGATGGAGGGGAACAATATGCCTTTGTGCAGAGCAAGGAGAGTCAGGATTAATTTGTACGTAAGCCCTACCCAAAGTGGGCCTACAGCCGGCAACTCTGGACAACCCCATCAATTCTGCTAATGACCAGGATAATGATGGTGTTCTTGTTAGTAACTGTGAAGATAACAAGGCAAACGCTAGTCTCAATTATTGTAAAATGTGCAGAAGGCAATTTAGAATAATAAATGTTTAGAATGTTAGGATTAAAAAAAAGAAAGAAAAGGTGCTTGCTGTCATTAGCTGGCTCTCCATCTCTAGAGTGTAAAAGGGTCCTCTGGTGAAATTTGTGTAGGAAGGACCTAGAGTGCCTCGTTCCCTAATTTACCAAAGTTATATCCCCATGTTAATGAAGAACTTCCTCCTCTTTGGGTTATGGGAACAGCATGATATGTCACTAGAGCATTTCCGGAAACACGGGACATTCTTATCCAATGGGTGTTTTCCAAGTCTATTCCAGTTACTGACTCCTGTTGTACAACAATAACCACAAATCTCATTCAAGCATCATATATAAAAAGTTTGGTTTGAATTCCTGCAGTTCTTTCATAGTGGCTTCCTCTCTACCCTATTTTTAATTACCCTGTTTTCTATTTGAAAATAACACAGTTCCCCAATTAGATTCTTTTGAGGACATGTCCAAATGACCATCTTAAAGGGGGCAGCTTTCACCCCATGTTTCCATCCTGTAGTGATAGCCATGTGCAAATAGTTGAAAAACTGTCACACAGATGATGTAGCAGATTACTTTTCTATTGCTCGAGGGGATAAGACACCAGTCGGTTCAAGTTCCAGGAATAGGAATTTTGATTAAACATTGGGAAGGACTTCTTAGGAGCTGTTTGGTAGTGGAACAGGCTAGTGGTCTCCCCCTCTTCTTTGTTGTACAATACATAAACAGATGCTGTTCTCCTATCAGGGATCCTGTGGCATCTAATTCCTGTATCTTCAGGGGATCCAACAAGATAATGACTGAGATATATTCCACTTCTATAATTCCAGTATTCTAATATCTCCATGAGCACACCCCAACATTCCAAATTGTCAAGGAAATAGAGGTCAAGCCCAGTGATTCTTTTTAAGAAGAATGAATGAAGTTAAAAGCAAGCAATAAGATCTGCAACAATATCTTCTGGTAGGATTGATGTTCTGCAGCACATTGTTCAATGTGGGCTTGTACAAATCCCACCATTCATTTGGGCCTCAACTTCCCATCTGTAAAGTGTGATTAATAAAGTCGGTTTAAATCTGTTGCTTTGGGGGTACTCTGGCAATGAGGATGGACTAGCAGGCATCACTGCAATAATGACTATGAAGCTTAATGCTTCTGAAATCCATGTCCATCCCCAAGAGATCTCCAGCAAGGGTATCCAACTGTGAATCAATGACTGTGAACCGTTAGATCAATGACAGCTGGAGTCTCCCCTCTGGGAGTTATTAACAGTCTTGTGGGTCCCCAAAGGCTCTCCTTGCCATTAACTAATTAATGAATTCATTAATGCCTCTTGCATCGGGAAAGGGTTGGTGCACAGCAGGCAGCATTGTATCTTTCTTAGGGTTCCCTCCCCCCCCTTTACAATATGGCAAGCCATTAAGTGCTGCCTCTTGTCACTGTGATCTTTTATTGATCCAGCAAGAACCAGCAGCCGATGGCCTTCACCCCAGCTAGCTTTGATGGGATCCGTAATGAGTTGCTACAATAAAGGGTTTATTGCAACAGTAAACCTTCCCTTTGAGATAGGCAAACACTCCTTCTAATGGTGTGGATTTCAGTGACTCTCTGCCATTTCCCCCAGTTACGTGTGAAATGCTCCTTTGGGATTCACACAGAGGCCAGTCGACTGAGAGCTTAAAAGGCCCATTCTGTATTTTTAGGAGGCTGGCACATGGTGCCCATTCTTACCCCCATGCCACAAGTAAACATCAGGTACAGCAAAAGTTTTATATAGAAAATGATTTTGATTGCAGCATTTAGTTCCTCAGGGCCTCTGTGAAACTCTGTTGATTAGAGGCAGCTGCCTCTTCCTCAGCCAGGGTTGTCCCCCGCAATCCACCAGATAAAGTCTGAAGACTTGGGTACTTTTCTCCTCAGCTGAACAGTTTCCCAACTGAGGACTTGTTATAAATTATTTTTAGCTCTTCTATGGCAGGTTTAGACCATTCCCATCCCATCTCTACCCTCTAGAAAATTGAACTGAAAGAAAATGCCACCTCAGGATTAAGATTGTGAATTTATGACATCTTCTAACCAGGCATATCTGGTCTCACAGTTGGACTTTTAAAAAACACCTCCATTGTAACACTAGGAAATAAATTGAATTAGCATGTGCAAATATACAGCATCTGTGTTCTCCAGAACTGGCGGTCTTCCTGCATTCCTGGATTTCTAGTAATAATAGTGTCTCATACTTGATCTTATGTAAGAAAGCTGTACAAGAACATACCATATCCTTTAGGGTGAGATCAGGCAAATAACAATTCTCAGCCTGCTTTACTGAGAGAAGCATTCACATGCACTGTGTAAAAGATGCTGCTTTTGCTTCTTCCCTTTTTTTAAGCCTGGTGTGACTGGACCAACCAAAGAGCCACAGCTCATCAGTAGAGCTTCTGCTTTGCATGCAGAAGGTACTAGGGTTCAGTCGGAAAGACTCTCTTGTCTGAAACCCTGATGAGTCATTGCTGTTCTGCATATACAGTACTGAGCTATATGGACTAACGGTCTGACCTGGTCTAAGGTCGTTTCCAATATCCCTATGGACCAGCATCATATATGCCATTGGTGTCTGTTCAAAGGTGTAGTTCACTATTATTCATTCAGTGGTAGGAACATCTCTTTGAATTGGTTCTTCTGGCTTCAGTGTTGCTCTCTTTCTGCAGTTTAGTAGGAAAATTCACTGTTGGAAGCTTCCTGCTTAGATGCTAGGGAAGTTTAGAACCAAACCTTTCATCAAGGGTTGGTACAACCAGGCAGCAGAGACTAAGGTGATGCTCAGTTATTTGGACCTTTAGTCAACATGTAAATGCTGGGTTGGAATTTGGACCTTATGCTTGTGTGTGTGTTGGCAGGAAGAAGGCCCAATAGCCTAGTGGAAACCAATGTTGTGCCCTCCTGGTGTTTTGGACTACAATTCCCATCTTCCCTGGCTCAGGATGATAGGAGTTGTAGTCCACTATATCTGGATGGTACCAGAAAGGGTGCCTCTGCAATAGCTCATGTCACCTTGTGGGTAGAATGCTAGTGTTGGACCTTGTAAATCAGGGTGCAAGTTCCCCGTGAAACAGGGATCTTCAGCATGTGGCCTAATTGCTTCATTCAGTCTCAGTTCTGCATCTGCAAAATGGGGATAACTAATCTTTCATGTGGTTGTTGTAGTATTGAATGAGGTCAGGGGTCTGTCAAGCACATTCAGTTGCTGTATTCTTGACAGCTAATGTGCATGGCCAGAGCAACTTCAGTTTCATATTCTTACTGTTATTAGGTCAGGCAAGGAACTATCTAGACTGAGAGCAAAATCTGGGGCTAGAGTGTGGTGTGATGAATAAACATAGGTAGCAGTGTTCCCCCCATCCTGCTCTCTCCTCCCCCACACTCCCCATAGACCCAACTTTGATGCATATGCTTGTCCGGAGAGGAGCAATCGTTTCTAAATGTCAGTCTCCCCCCACCTTGCTGCACAACCACCTCTACTCTGCTGACCTTATCAGAGAACAGGATCGATACAATGACCCTCTTGGAGCGCAAAGCTGCACGTGAATGCTGAAGAGAAGCAATTAAAATGGAATTTCAGGGATGAGGAAAAAAGATTTCCTCCATTGTGTCCCCAGGGGAGGAAAACGAATGATCCAGAAGCAACTGCGGCTCTTAGAATTATCATAAACATAATTGGTATTTGATAAAGCAGGAAATGAAACATAATGTCCATTAATCATGGTGACAACTGGAGAGCTCCACGTGCGCCGTGGTGCAGTTGTGTCTGAAGTGGACTATGTGCTAATTCACTTCCTGGGCCTCTGGGGAGCTGCCCATTGGCATCTCGGAAGAGCCGCTTAGCAACTCTAGCCCCACAAGTCCCCATGTTGCCGAAGGCAGGGCTTGTGATGTCAAGCTGCCTGCAAGGCAAATCCTGTCTGTGTCACCTAACGCCACAGTGTCCTCCTGAGGCATGAGAGATACACAGGCTCCCCTCAGAGAAACGTTAGCTTGTGTCACTGAAATTCCTCTTCGCTTCCCTTACAACCCCTACATATGTTTTGCCTGAAAAGAAACTTCCAGGCTTGCCTGAACATTTTTTGTCAGGGAGAAGCATGAACAAATAAAACCGATTGAGCTGTTTAAATAATCATATCAAAAATCCTTTTAACATCCCTCAGAATTCCTGCAGGTGTTCCTCGTGATAAAATAAATTATGTGCCAGTTTTACCTAGCATCTTAAAGGCTAAGCCAGTTCTAGATGTGCAAGAAACATTAGTAGCAGCAGCAGTAGCAGCAGCTACAACTGAATTGTTGAAACCTCTAAGCAGTTTCCATAGCATTAGGCAAAATAAAAAAATTCCTTCCAGTAGCACCTTAAAGACCAACTAAGTTAGTTCTTGGTATGAGCTTTCGTGTGCATGCACACTTCTTCAGATACACCGTGTATCTGAAGAAGTGTGCATGCACACGAAAGCTCATACCAAGAACTAACTTACCGTATTTTTTGCACCATAACACTCACTTTTTTCCTCCTAGAAAGTAAGGGGAAATGTCTGTGTGTGTTATGGAGCGAATGCCTGCGGGTGGCGGGGGGGATCTGCTGCAGTCGTGAGCAGAGGATCCATGGTTCCCCTTCCTTCCCTCCTCCATGGTTACAAAGCATGGATCCACATGAATCCTCAGGATTTTTGCATTGGGCTACTCCAAACTCACTGTCAGATCACATGTCTGTGGCCACAGCATGAACCACAAAAATCATAAATCCACTATTTTGTTTAGATTATTTTTTTTCTTGTTTTCCTCCTCTAAAAACTACGTGCGTGTTATGGTCTGGTGCGTGTTATAGAGCGAAAAATACGGTAGTTGGTCTTTAAGGTGCTACTGGAAGGAATTTTTTTATTTTGACTATGGCAGACCAACACGGCTACCTATCTGTACATAGCATTAGGGTTATACCTGGAACTGCCTCCCAGAAGGCTTTCATGATTTCAGGTCTCTTACTTCCTAAATTTGCCACTGTGTTGGAGGTTATAGATGGATGGCAGAGCTGTATATGCTTGGTTCTGTCTTTTGGGTCTCTTCCAATTGTATGATTTCATGAATTACTTATGGAACACAGGCAGCATGCTGAAGGTTTTCATGTTAGGTGGTTGACTCTTTAACCTAGCCTTTAATGTACATTCTCTGCACATGCATTTATGGGTACTTGCATGCATACACCAACCCAAACACACCTGGACCAAAGCAACCAACATTTGAAATTTTATGCTCTTTAAAGCAAACAACAACATTATTATTATTTCAAATGGGTCATAGTATACAAAGCAAATTAAGCTTCTTTGCATCTTTGATTCCGCTTTCTGCAATCTGTTCCTTTAAGTAATTTGGCCTTTTCACAAGGAAGTGCGCGTGGATGCTGATTGCGAATGAAAGGTCAGAAGAGGCAAAGCAAATAGGAAAAAGTAATCACAGGAGAGGCAGCAAGATCCGGGCAGAGCACAAATATAATGCAGATGTCTAAGGGTTTAACTAGAAGATGCTTTAAGGACTGAAATCCCAGGTTGGGGCCATCACAGGAAGGGCAAGAGACCCCTCTACTTTTGACAAGGCAATAACTGTCTGTTTACAACAGACAGTGGGTCTATTTAGTGCCCGTACTCTTTAAAGTTTTGTTTAGACAAAGCAAAGGAGTACCAGCTATAAACCAATAGGCAGATAAAAGCTGTAGGACAAATAAAAGGCAAATGGGGAAAGGATCATTATACTATATCTTCATTGTCCTATAAAAGGCCTTTAGGGCCAGATGAAACATTTTGCTAATTAGAAGTTCGGCATAACCTTTGCAGCATTTATATAGGGTTATGGGTGTCTGGCTCCGATATAATTTTATTCATATGATTTTCCCACTGCCTCATGTGATAATTTATACATTGTCATGTTTTTCCCGCATCTTTGGGCATGCTAATTAGGCAGATGCAGCACCAAATCAATCCTCGATGGGTCTGCATGATCCAACAGCCCCCATAATCGCTTTAGTTGCCGGTACTGTTCCACAAAAAATGGTGACATAACTGATTAGAATGATATGAAACTGTAGCGAATAACAAGCTTTTAATAAGGGTCTTAGGTCTTCCTAGATATGATGCTGCTCTGCATTGCCAATAACTTCCACACAGTGTGCAAATGTACCAGGGAGAACCTTATCTCTGTATGATTGTAAAGCAGAAGTTAACGGAACTGGAACAGAAAATAAGGTGTGTGGGAAGAGGGACCCCAAGAACCCACTTATTGGAGAATAAATTCATAAATCTGGAATGTTTAAATAATGTAATTAAGTTTGCAGGCCACAGCACAGTGAGCCGGTGGATACCGAGGGAGGGAATTGATAGTGTGTATGCAGTAAGGAAGACATGACACCACCTTGGGTTCAATATGGCTTACAGATGTAAGTCAGAATTTGGCATAGGTGTGTGACTGCCTTGATAGCATCATGAGTACAAATAATCATGAATGTGCAATAAAAAGGATTCTGGAGTGGTCCATACTAGAACAAAAATGCAGATATGAGAAATATTCCATTTTCAGCATTATAATTTTCATCCTTTTGTGCAGCTGGATATTAAAAATATACAAATGGGCTGGCTTTCTTCTTTTTCTTTACATTTGTGAACTTGCATACTTTTGTGTGCCTAGGGAGTTGCCCAAGAGTGTAGAAATGGCTGCCTTGTTTTAGGGTGGCCCCAAATAAACAATCACCAAGAGTTCACTATTCGGGGGAATTAATTGTGTGTATGTGCCTGTGTGAAAGAGAGGGTGAAACAAACAAGAAAGTTAATGAAAGTTATTGGGATGGGGGGGGAGAGAGAAGAAAGAAATTGATATAATGCCTGTGGTGAATGGGCAAAATGAACTTTCAGAAAACTGGCAATGGAACACTAATTGGGAGAGCATGTGTGATGAAGTGTGGACGAGGAAGCAATCCATGATGCTCTTTTCCAGGGACAAACCACATGAAAGTTGGCAGATGTGGGCATTCCTATAGAGAGAGCTGGGGGCATCATCCGGAACCAGCGTTTGAGTCCAGGAAAATAGCAGAATGCTGCCTAATGAGCCTTCGAAGGCTGTTAAGCTGAGAGGCCTTTTGGAGGGGCAAAAAGGAGCACTGTGAAAAATCTCTTTCTGGGAGAATCAAAAAGGTAATCAAAGAGAGGCTCTGCTGTCCTGGGAAATTCTCCATGCACCATGAGTCTCATCTAACCATAGGAAGAAAGCAATAGCAAATTTAGCAGTGCCAGCCGCCACATTCACAGATGGCTGCTCCTCCTAAATAAGCATTACATTAGTGTAAAGGGGGGAGATTAAAGGGAGAAGGGAAGAAAATTGCTGGATTTTAAGGGTGTTGGCATGCTAAATCTCTGTTTGGGGATGCTGTGGGTGCTGGCTATACAGAAGGACACAATGCTGAAAGGATCATGTTTATTATTTTAGGCATAACACCTGATTTATTTTCCTAGCATTCAGCACAGACTCTCTTAGAGATTCACAACAACGTGTCTGAGGAGGTGGCAAAATTGTAATGGCCTTCTACTACAGCAAATCTCAGATTAATGTATCTTTCAACATGCTTTGCTTTTGCATTCCTGATCAAGTGGCTACAGTACTTGCCCGTCACATGCTTGCCCACAAGATTATGTTAAACAGCTCTTGAATCCTTGGACATCTCTATTGGCCTGCAGGATAGATATTGTGTCGCAGTCATCACTAATGTTATATGCACATTTGGAAAAGAAACTATCTCTCTTTCATGCAAGAGGCAATCCAGCACAATAATGGTCTCAGGATGTTGTATTTGCAGTAGGAAAATAATAATAATTTGTCTGGATGTGTGTGGCAGTGAGGTGGGGAGATTTGCCTAGGGCTTCCTCTCCACCATTGCTAGTGCAATTCCACAAGCTTTGTTTGTAGCGTGAATGAAACTTGCAAAGAGGGCATTCACCCTATGAAAGGAAGGTTGTTAAGAGACCAGAAGTAGCCATTGTGGTTCCCTCCTTGGATTACCCATTCTTTCCAGTCAGCATGTCCAATGATCAGGGATGATGGGAGTTGTAGTCCAGGCACCAGTTCCAGTGCATCTACAGTGGTACCTCAGGTTAAGTACTTAATTCGTTCTGGAGGTCTGTTCTTAACCTGAAGCACCACTTTAGCTAATGGGGCCTCCTGCTGCTGCCGCGCCGCCGGAGCAAGATTTCTGTTCTCATCCTGAAGTGTATGTAACCCGAGGTACCACTGTACTGTAGTGTGGGGAACACAGCAAATGCTCCAGCCTACTAGATGCTGATCCTGGGCCTTTCAGCACTAATGATTGGTAGTACATAGAGTACAATAAGTAGAACAAGCAAATGGCACAATACATTAGGGACTAGTCCTAATCATTTTCAGTAGGGCTTGCAGCACTCAGTTTACCTTAGCTGTTCACTGTTGTTTTAGTTCGGAGAAAATCCATATGTGAAAAAGCAGGCCCTCTCTAAAATAATTGCATGAATATTCATTGTCCATCATAGTGACACAACAGAAGTAGCCAGCATAGTGTTGAATCAAGCATGTGTTGATGGTACCCTATTGAAATTATAGCCCTATATGAGACACTCAACAACCAAGTAAGAACCTGGAGCAGCTCCAGGACAAGCATACAAAATTGCGAGGAGTTCAGGCAAACTCTGCTATGTCTTTGCCTTTGTGTCCAAGGCTGCTCTCAGAAGATTGTGGTTTCCCCCCTAAATGATTAGCAGTCATTTTTCTTCCATGGTTAGTCCAGTGAGCCTCAGCCTCTGTTTTGTTTTTATTAACCTATGACAATGTGTGAAATTTCTAGCCTTCGCTGACTCCCAGCTGGAAAATCTGTTGATGTTAGTTTACATAAGACTTGGGTGGCTGTTTTATGAAAGAGGAAGGTAAGGAAAGGAAAGGTACACAAGGGAAGGAAGGAGGCTATGAAACTCTCTGACAAACAGGTCAATAGCACAGTGTGGGGCTTCACACCTTCACTCCTTGGGACCTTTATGACTTCCTGCTTTCCAAGTCCAGTTCTTTGATCTGTGACTATTTGTGACTAAGCCCACTAAACAAGTGGGTCCCAGTCCTCATTCCAGCTTAGCACTCACTGACAGGCTTTTCACAATCATTCTCAGCCTATCTCTCTGGTGCTAGCTCAGCAATTTCTCTAGCATCCTTCATACCAGGAGGACACCTCACATATTTAAAGCATAACATAGAAACTTGGTCCACTTACTTTAGGGAGCTAGGTTTTTTTAAAAAAATAATAGATCAAGTAATTAGAAACCCTGGCCTTGTGGTAAGTGATCTTCCATTTAAATCTCAGCTGCTACTGATTTCACTGTGGTTATTATAACAATGTCACAATGCTTATTGCTTTTTTATTTCTAATGTGCTCTAGATAAGCTGATTATAGCATTTTCCTCCTAGGAGACCTTCAATAAAGAGTTGACTGGCAATGCAGATGCCCATTTTATTAGCTGAGTATCACCATGGGCCTGCCTTTTTCCTAGAGAAATACTAATGCATTAGTAACACAGCACAGAAGGCCACTTTGTGAGCAATCAGAAGGGTTATTAAAGTCTTAGAGTTATCCACACTGTAATCCAAAGCCTGCTTTATCGTTCTTTCATATCAAAATAGTGTTTCCTTAAATAAGTTGCTCTACTTGCTTTTTTATTATTATTATTTAATAAGTGACCCATTTGGCAAATGCATGCTAATTGCATCCCTGAATGACCACAATTGTGAAGTGCATCCAGCTTTGTAGAATGCTGGAGCTTAAAGGATTTAGAACCCTGATTTACCACGCTGCAAAAGCTACCCAGAATTATTTGTGGTTTGGGGGGAGAAAGTTTCTGACACTTCTCCCAAATCATGCAGAGGCACAGAAGATATTAGAAGACCTGGAGCAACATTGCTTCAGAAGCTCCCCACTTTCCACAATCCCTAGCTTGCAAGTAAAGCTATCGCAAAGGGCTACACCATTGAAAAATCCTCTCCAGATGGGTGGTCTTTGCAGGATCAGGCCCCAATATGCAGAACATGGGTAACTAGAGCAAGATTGCTGACAGGATTAATAGAAACAAATATCCACCTCATTGTTAAAAAGGAAGGTAGACATGCCTGTGAAGCACTGCATACCCAGTAATGCTAATGTTATATAAAATGGCTAAAAGGAAGTGGCTAATGTGCACTTTTGTGGATTTATAGCAAGGGGGTAGACCAGGAAAAGCAAGCTAGTAGAGGTACTGACAATGCTCAGCATTTGTTTCATTTCCATCCAGTTTAGGGCAGCATACAGTTTCTTTCTTTTTGAAATATTATTTTATTTGATTTTCCAAAATATAAACATACAACAAAACCCTTTCCAAAACTGATTGTCAAGATTACTCTGAATCTCCTGACTCCCCCCCATCCTTTCCATGGGTCTTTGTTGTTGTTGTTTAGTCGTTTAGTCGTGTCCGACTGTTCATGACTCCATGGACCAGAGCACGCCAGGCACTTCTGTCTTCCACTGCCTCCATGGGCCCTATTGACTCTAATTCAACTGCATATCAGTACTTCTCCAATTTTTCATCTTCCTAAGTTATCCATACATTCTGTTGCATTACAAGTGTGTTTAAAATCCTGCTAATGTATTGACCTGCTTACAATGATTTTGTACATACATTATGAACATTTCCCATTCTTTTTAAAATTTATTGTCTTCTTGATTCCTGAGCTTCCCAGTTAATTTTGCCATTTCGGCACGGTCCATCAACTTGATTTGCCATTCTTCTCTGGTCGGGGTTACCTCTTCCTTCCAGCATACAGTTTCATACAGTAACCCAATGTGGTTGAGAGGGAGGACTTATTCAAGCCAGATTTTTCCAGGAGCCTCAATGACAACAGGAGGTTCACCATTTCTCAAGAATACCCTCAAGTAGGGCTATCAGAACAGCAAGGGGGGCAGAGCTGGAACAGCCACCCATATAGCCCAGCCACCATTTGTGTGTTTATGGAGCACAGATAATGCCTGAAGAGGGCTAGAGTGACTCACATAGGTTCACACAGTGAGATCTGGGTCTAAGTGGAGAGATGAACCTGGTTTACTCCCTTCATGGTCTCTCTTACTAACCACTATGACACACTGCTTCTCACTGGGAACAGGGATGAAGCAAGAGTACCCACTCACACTTTTGATACATTATGAGTTTGCATTGTGCCCAGTTCTGTGGAACCTTTAAAATCATGAGGGAAAGAAGCAGTGTCTCATCTAGGTCAAAGTAAGAAGCCAACAAGAACCTACTGGCATTCTGGGGTTGTGCATTGATGGCCTGGCTACATTCACACCATACTTGTGAAGCATTATGTTACCACTTTAAACAGGCATGGCTTCCCCACAGAATCCTAGGAACTGTAGTTTGTTAAGGGCGCTGAGAGTTGTTAGGAGGTCTCTATTTCCCTCTCAAAGCTGCCATTTTCAGAACGGTTTAACATCAATCCCTCTTCACAGGGAACTCTGGGATTTGGAGCTCTGTGAGAGGAATTAGGGCCTTGCAGCAGCCTTAACAAACTACAACTTTTGGGGGGAGCCGTGACAGTTTAAAGTGGTATCATAGTGCTTTTCCTATAAATCTCTATCATTCTCTTTGCATGTCTGTTCAAAATGTAGCCAGCAAAGTCCTGAAGAGCTCTGGATTGTTTTTGTTAAAGCACACCAACGGATGTTTTTAAATGAAGAAAATAAAAAAAGAAAAGCTTTATATAATTTTAAAAACAACAATGCTACATTGTTCTGTTTTAACAACAAGAACAAAGACCCAGAGCTTTTCAGAACTCTGCAGGGAGCATTCTAGACAGCTTCACATCTGTACACAGAGATGCATAAAGGCCTATTGATCAGAGACCTAGTCCTATAAGACCTACTGGAGGATGCAAGCAAATAACAGGAAAAGAAAGTCTAGCAGGAAGTTGGAGAGAGAGAGAGAGAGAGAGAGAGAGAGAGAGAGAGATACACCGCCTAATTATTTTAAGGTAGGAGGGAAGATTAACCCTCACCCTTATCCAATTTCTCCATTGCATGCTGCAAGGCGCCTGGGTCAGGGACCATGACAGACTGGGATAAATTGCATTTATTTTTATTGGCTTGTTTTATTTATTAATTTTGCATTGGTATCCTTCCTTTTCTCCAAGGAATTTAGGGTATAAGCTTATCTCATTTCAATCTCATGAGAAACGATGCCTTTGTCAGTGCCACGCAGCAGGGATTTTATCAAGAACAAAATTTATTCAACGCTTGCCTCAAATGGCAATGGGGCTGCTGCACCTCACCACTCCTTACACCAGCAACTGCCTTGGGAGAGCGAGTGTTAAAATTCATACAAGGAGGGACTTGAGCCCATGGAGGACTTTAGACCTCTTGGAGTGGTGCTTGTGGGTGCCAGCAAAATGCAACGAGAACAAAATTGAAAGTAATCAGGAGCTAATTCACACAAACTCTAAGCGTAGAGGCCTGGCTTAATTGCACATTGTTCTCTACTCGGTGGATCAGCAGAACTATTTGAAAGTATTTCCAACTTTTTCTACATATGCAGGACAATATCCCACATATGCATTATGTCATTTTTGCTCTGGTATTTTAAAATCATGAATATGGGTTTCAAATCTGCAGAAGAAACACCTGAACAAACCAGAAATATGGCCTCCATGGTCCTTTTTGCATCGCAGAGAGGGGAAGGAGCAAGAGCTCAGCCCAGTAAGAATATCTGCCCTCCATTTATTGAAATGGTAGAATTACTCTTCCTGGACTTCTACACTTACCAGTCTCTACATGGGGCACCTTCCCCACAAGTTTTCCTAGGTGATTGATGGAAGGGCTGTGTGAGAGTGCCCACTATTCAAAGAGCCTTGTAGCCTAAGCAAGTATGTGAACTGGCTTTTTTTTTTACTAGCAGCTGAACCTGTGACGTGACTCTACTGAAAAGTGCTTGATGTGATGGTAGGTAAGATAGGAACGTTCTTTCCATGCTATTAGATATGTGATGACTTATTCACACCTTGCTTGAGATTGCAGTTATCAAGTGATGAACAGGTAGTCTGAAGCAGCCCCTAGTGTCATTGAAATCCAACTGAAATTGCAGATGGGAGGAGAAATGTGTTTGATCCGCTTTTAGAAGCAAACTGACTCAATTCACCGGTACTGGGTTTATATGCAGATTGGAATGCAGCTATCAATTGGATTACACCCTTCTCTGAATTTTATTACACATTTTCTGCACATGACATACATATTTTATTGGGAAATGTGTACAAAATGGGTATTTTAGGGAGATAAGCATTGGGAAGCAGGCAGAAATATACATTGTAGAGAAATAAGGCATACAATTGCATATAAAGGGGATACAAAATGCATAGAATTTAAATGTGATTTTTTTTCTTGGTTTAAAAAAAATCCACAGAAACAGACCTATAATTGAGCGTGTGTAAAACTGACATGGAATGGGAATAGGCTGATCCGTGCATCCCTAGCAGAAATTCACTTACTTTAATAGGGTTACTGGTCAGGCTATAAAAGAGGATATGTTTTTAAAAGGGAGATGGGGAAATGAACAGAGCGCCCCACTACAGGCTCATCTCAAGTTAAGATTCATAGGGATTCAATTTCAGACTAGATTAATTCATGTAAAAAAAAAGGAGTGACTTCACAAACCCCATTATTCAGCTAATATTGTAATGCAGTATAGTAATTTGATGAATTCATTCAGCTACCTAGGCTGACCTCCCAAGGCTTTCTAGTGCAAACTAGGAAAGAGTGACTCACATATGAGAATTCTATGCAATTTACCTTCAGTCTTCATAAATGGCTTTCTATGTAAAGGCTACAGAATGAAAACAAACTGGCCGTCATTTTATACCATGGCCACAATCTTTCCATTGGCGGTCCTGGTTTGCACAAAAATTGGGCCTATGCATGATAGGGAGTGGAAATAAAATGTCAAACTATGCTCTAAGGCACCTTAATTGTTTATTAATTACCACATAAATCACAATGACACCTACGTGCATGCTCTTGATAGCTCATTCACATTGGACTAGCTGCAACACTTTTTCTGGGTTCACACACTAACTATATTCTCTGCTCCAAAGGTTTCCTGACCTGCAGAGCAAAGAGATTCACACAACTGACCAATCTGCAGCTAGAGAAAGAGCTCCCAACATGGTGAACCCAAATGAGGACTAACACAAAAGGTCTTCCCAAGCACTCTGGCAAATTTGGACCATTATGTATGGACTGCTGTTGTCTTTGAACCAGTACTCTCAGAGGCCTCACACAAAAGCTAGGTTGTGTTAGCTACTGTGGTTTGGGGCACTTATTCACTGATTATTCCAAGCAATGAGTTCCATAGCAAGAAGGCTGTTACTCAGTGATAGAGCATCATGCACTTGGCATGTGTAAAGTCCCAGATTCATTGGGTTGTATGCAGTGGGTGGTAGTCAAATGAGTTTTGCTCAGAGTAGGTCTACCAAAAATAATGACCATAGCTAACTTAGGTTTATTAATTTCAATCGGTCTATTTGAATAAAACTCATGCCCCATTGTCCCCAGCTAAAGGGAAGCTATGCCTAGAATATTGGAGAGCTGCCACCAGTGCTTGGTGAGATGTTTATCAGGGGAAATTCACACAACAATGCTGGTGAGAATTGTCATGAGAATTTTGTTCTGGAAATGTGGATAAGTGACTTAAAGATTGGGGGGGGGTGTTAATCAAATCTTGATTAATTCTAACTTTTACTAAATCCAGGAATTATGTGGAAGAACGGCACCCAGGAATTTAGGGGAATATGGCCCCCACAAACCCATAACGCCCATAACATGAAAGAGTTCCACTGATGGCCAAAGCCATTGTCTTTGGGGGAGTAAGGGTGAAGGTTAATGTATTGCAGCAGCACTGATTCTAATCTGTGTAAGGGGGACAAAATAGTGTTATAGTCATACAGCAGCAACTACAATTCTGACCCACTGGTAGGACTTAACATGAGATAGATAGATGATAGATAGATAGATATAGATAGATAGATATGATGCAGTGAGACTTATTTGGATCATCACATTTTGAAGACATTTCCACCCCGCCCTCCCTCCAGACAGTCCTGCAGTTAATTTGCCAGCTTTGATTGTGCTACAGGCGGATGAGAGAGGTCCAGTGTTCCTCTTTTGCCTCAACCTTGAGAACAGCAGGGCCAACGGGGGGAATTGGGTGCTACAGTTCATGGCACGTAGGTAGCCAAGCAGTGGAGCTATCAGCGGTAGCTGTGCACCATCCTGGTATAATTCAAGCTGAGAAGCAGAGATAGCAATCAAAACAACAGTACAGTCGACTCCGTCGCACGACAGAGACAGAGCTGAGGAAGGCACGAGACAACACGGATGGCAGGCAGGAGAGTTTGCGAAGCAAGTTGTGGCACTTCAGAAGACATCCACCAAGAGCCAGGAGGCATTGCAATCTCCCAAGATGGGCTCTTCTAATCACATAAAACTGGAGCTTCCCTTTCTCTCTGCTCTGCCAACCCCAGCTTTGTCATTACAAAGAGGGACCTTGCATTGACATTCAACTACTGCAGGCTATAAACCAATCAGCAATGAATGTTTCCCCTCCATCATTGTGCCTTTTATTTATAGCGCTCTCTGATTTCCAACTTTTCTCCTCTTTTACCTGCTTTTTTGTCCCCTCCCGCCCTCCCCGCCTTCAGCTATTTTCTTTGTTTGGGAATGGATATAAAAAAATCCATCTCCCAGCCGTCATTTCTCATAACGATGTTTGCATCAGCAGATTGGGGGGAGGGGGGCGGAATCACTTTTTAAAACAGAATTTATTACTCACTGACCCAAAGCTTTGCTATACATCACTGTGGTTTTGAAAGTTAGTTTCCACAGCAACATGATGGAACTTGCCAGGCTGCCTATATAAGCTGCGGAATTTAACTCTTGAACACCTGGATGGATTTCCTGCCCCCCACTGCTTGGTGCATAGAATTAATTGGTGTCAGATGCATATGGGTTTATTTAGGTTAGCTCAAAATCTGGAGAGAGATGGAAACCACGTTTTTTTTTGCTAGCTATTGGCCTAAATTGCCAAGAAAGGCATATGGAGGAAGTTTAGTTGCAGAAAACGCCAGAAAGCCTGCAAAACATGGCCACAGCAAGCCAAAGAGAAATGAAAAACAAATTAAATCTTCTTGTCTAGGCCATCTAGAGCACAAATGATACATAGATGTGCTCTCTGCAGGCTCTGGTCTGATTCCAGAGTGCCTCAGCTGTCATTTTTTTCTTTTGAAAAGTTCCAAGCCCACATGGTTAGAAAGATAAGTTTGAAAATGGACTGGAACAATTGCAAAACGCCTGTGGAATTAGGAGGGAGAGAAGTAAGCAGACACTCACTCATGATTTTTTTATTTCCACAGTTCTGTATTTCCAAAAATATACTCCCACATTTGAGAGTAACCATTTTAGAATACAAATATTGCCGAGGAAATGCAACAGATCCTGCCGCTTGCCATTTGGCATTTGATACTTTCATAAAAATTATATGCAAATTATATCAATGACACACAGACGCTGCCAAATGTGCAGTATGGTAATAAATGTGCTATACTTAGCCTGTCCTTCTATTGCTGGATGCTTTTGATCTACATCACTGAAATTCCAGGCATGGCTCACAACAGTGGTCAAGGAAGAGGCGGCCTTTTTGCAAAGCGTTCCTCTACGGCTCTCTGTGGTGCTGCTAGGGCACTTGCATGAAAGACCGAAAAATCCACAAGGTGCATCAATCACAAATGCTGTTTAGGTGCTTCCTTTTGGAGCAGTTGGAGGACTCAGGCAAACTCATCCAACACAATTGGTCTTTTCATGCTCCATGGAACAGCCCTTGCTGTCATTCCCAGTCATCAGCAGGGCAATGGCATGGAAACAGAGACTGTGTACGTAAGGATGACATAGTCCACACACATACCAGTGCCACAGCCCCTTCTGGTCTTTCCTTGCACTCTTCTTAAGTGTTTCCACCTGGCTGGACTGTGCCCTTGAACTCTGATAAGGTGACTTGCTTGCCTACATAGAAGATAGAGAGGAATGTGTGCAGAAACTGGCATACTGTACAGAGATAAAATACATATTTGCTGCTCTGCATTCTTTTGACTCTGGCCTCACCCACTGCTAGTGTGTGGCCCCCAGAAGGGAATGTAGCCCTGAGACTGAAAATGGCTCCACATCCCTGTCCCACAGGGCAAATATTATAGTCCCTTTTCTTTTTCAAGGACTGCTTCTTCCATTTCCAATTCTGTGCCTATTCCTGCTTTTTCACATCGTCCTGGAAAACTAAGTCAATAGCACTTACCCACAAAGTAGTTTTGCTTGTCAAAGAAAGGGCAAAATGTTTTCAGTGTGGAAAACGCCACCTGCATGCTACATATTTATAAAGGATAAGAAAGAGAGCTCTTTTCTGCGTCCATTGAGCCAGCGGTTCTGAAAAGAGCCCCAAACTCAATGGCTCTGCTTAGAAGGGGTTTGGAATGTCCTATTAAATATGCACAGAACTTATGCTCACTTTTCTTCCGTGA